>NW_026633906.1:0-8255 GCF_029227915.1 Hydractinia symbiolongicarpus | reverse complement strand
AACTTGGCAAATGTTATGTCATATAGTAAATCTTACTATGCCACCCATAAGTCCTCGTGAGTAAATATTTTATTATGTGTATATAATATATAATATATATATATATATATATATATATATATATATATATATATATATATATATATATATATATATATATATATATATATATATATATATATATATATATATATATATATATATATATATATATATATATATATATATATATATATATATATATATATATATATATATATATATATATATATATATATATATATATATATATATATATATATATATATATATATATATATATTGTTTTCAAGAAAAACTA
Source organism: Hydractinia symbiolongicarpus (assembly GCF_029227915.1). Lineage (NCBI taxonomy): Eukaryota > Metazoa > Cnidaria > Hydrozoa > Anthoathecata > Hydractiniidae > Hydractinia > Hydractinia symbiolongicarpus. The sequence goes on along the minus strand of NW_026633906.1, from coordinate 7,915 downwards.
CATTAATTTTGCTACTTAAAGTTTCATGCTTCTTAGCAATCTTCAGGCAAATGATACAAATTATACAAGTTGGTACTAACTAAAGTATAAACCTTTTAATTACGTGATAAAACGTAATAAAACAAATAAATACATTGTTCGTTACAGTTCATTTCAACCATTTCAAAGTATATTTGTTGCGATGGCGACATTTGTTGATAAGTTCTGTTCTTTTATTTAACAGTCCCTTCGGTTCAGCTCGTACAATTGCTATTTTTTCTGTTAGGCACAAGTCACACGTGCGCGCTCCTGTCTTATACGGCATTGCACGCTTTTCAATACTCCATAAGATTTCGAAGTCTGTTCCGTCTTCTTTTAATCTCCAAATTAATTTCGACAATTCGGTTTCGTTTCTGTATTTCTCGTGTCGAAAGGACTTTTTGTGGTTGTTAAACCTTTCTTTAAATTCGCCTTCGCATAATCCGTAGTAAAATTCCTTCTTGTCTACGTATTTGACTTCCGCTTTGTAGATGATGCATGCAGCTAAACAGTCACCATTCAGTGGACACTGGGACTTATCCCGGCAATTGCAAGGTCGTTGTTTTTGCCTTTCTTCAGAAGTGAGAACTTTTTTATTATGTCCCTTTATGATGTTTCGGATATTTGTGCTACATGAATAGCTCAACTTGAGGGTGTTTTTGTTGAAGATTTTATAATATTTGTGATCTTTACTGAAGTTTTTTCTAACAATCTTGAGAAATGATCGTCCAATGTCTGTTTTTACGTTTTTACTAAACGGCGGGTTGAACCAAATTATCTTCCTTTGGCGATTAGGGCGTTGTTTGGGTTTACTCGCGTATGCCATTGTGCTTTTAAATCCGCTGGCGGAGAGTGAAGCTTCGTATAAAGGCTTTGCGTCATCAAATGCTTTTCTGTTACATGATGTCGCAATTAATCTTTCGTTGACCATCTTCGGAATGACTTTCAATACATTATTCGGGTGGTTTGAATTAATGTTAATGTATAGCGGATCGTTGTTGGGTTTCCTGTAGGGTTTGTAGGTTTTACTATTCACGTTAAATGATACATCCAAAAAGTCTGTTTCAATCAGGTTCGTTTCGATAGTTACTGACAGTTTGTCTTCCTTAAACAAGGTTATGATGTCCTTTCGAATTTTGTTCATTCGTGGTCCATTGGCGTTTTGGATAATTGCAAGTCCATCGTCTCTGTATAGACCAACATGTTTGATATCGATAATATTGCTGATCTTTTTTAATAGATATAGTCCAACTAACTCACAGATCTCCGCTCCATCAAATGAACCCATTGTTACATCGAAAAGAACGTTTCCTTTTTTAACCCAAGTCGATGATTTATCAAATAACAAGGACTTCCGACTGTGCCTTATTATATCGAGGACTTTGTTGTCGATTCGAGACAACAAAGTCCTCGATTTAAAAGCACAATGGCATACGCGAGTAAACCCAAACAACGCCCTAATCGCCAAAGGAAGATAATTTGGTTTAACCCGCCGTTTAGTAAAAACGTAAAAACAGACATTGGACGATCATTTCTCAAGATTGTTAGAAAAAACTTCAGTAAAGATCACAAATATTATAAAATCTTCAACAAAAACACCCTCAAGTTGAGCTATTCATGTAGCACAAATATCCGAAACATCATAAAGGGACATAATAAAAAAGTTCTCACTTCTGAAGAAAGGCAAAAACAACGACCTTGCAATTGCCGGGATAAGTCCCAGTGTCCACTGAATGGTGACTGTTTAGCTGCATGCATCATCTACAAAGCGGAAGTCAAATACGTAGACAAGAAGGAATTTTACTACGGATTATGCGAAGGCGAATTTAAAGAAAGGTTTAACAACCACAAAAAGTCCTTTCGACACGAGAAATACAGAAACGAAACCGAATTGTCGAAATTAATTTGGAGATTAAAAGAAGACGGAACAGACTTCGAAATCTTATGGAGTATTGAAAAGCGTGCAATGCCGTATAAGACAGGAGCGCGCACGTGTGACTTGTGCCTAACAGAAAAAATAGCAATTGTACGAGCTGAACCGAAGGGACTGTTAAATAAAAGAACAGAACTTATCAACAAATGTCGCCATCGCAACAAATATACTTTGAAATGGTTGAAATGAACTGTAACGAACAATGTATTTATTTGTTTTATTACGTTTTATCACGTAATTAAAAGGTTTATACTTTAGTTAGTACCAACTTGTATAATTTGTATCATTTGCCTGAAGATTGCTAAGAAGCATGAAACTTTAAGTAGCAAAATTAATGTAGTTTTTCTTGAAAACAAAACATAAAAATAATATAACTGCTCTGTTACACATTGAGCACTCTGTTGTAATTTGTGTTAAAATTACTTCGTGTTATATATATATATATATATATATATATATATATATATATATATATATATATATATATAACGCTATATCAACCTTAGGTGGACACTCTGAAAATTCGAACTAAAAGTGGACATATAAAAACCATGTTTTTTCGCAAACCCTTACCCCCTATAACCTTTATTTTTGTATAAGGAGTATTCTTTTTGTCTGCGTATGCGCCCTGTATGCCTTTTTGCCTCTTAAAAAAAATTTGAAATTTTTGTGTCTACATAACGATTCCATATGATTTGTGTCTACTTTAAGAAAATTTTTACATTAGATCGACTAAATGTAGACAGATATATATTTTATATACATGAGCGTTAAACCCGATCATCTGATAATTATTAATATTGAACTGCAATATTGTCTTTTTAAAGACATTTGTCTCATTGTTGTAAGTGATATTTTTTATAATCTGTATGAAAACAAAAAAGAAGCACACGTTAGCAGCTGTCCAGTTCGGAGAAAAAATATAAAGGAAAAAACACAAATTATAGCATCCTTAACATGTATTTAAGAGTATGTGAATTTGTACCAAAAGTTTGGTTACAATTTAAGAACTAGCTTAATGAAGCAGCAAAATGCGTGGAAGTGGTTTATGTGGGTACAAAACCAACAAACAACGAATGCAACAATTGCGCTTTGTAAAGAGGATCTTAAGCAACATTAAGGGCATTAAAACTGTTGCTTTTGCATGTATTCGATCCGATACGTTTTTTACAGGGTTCACATACAGCTTTTAAACCAAATTTTTCCCTGACTTTTCATTGAATTCTATATTCTTTGCCCTGAGTCACTGAGTGGAAAGGCCATGATTTCCCAGCATACAATCAGTAAAAAAAACCCTTTCAAGACATTTTGTAGTTTGCAAACGAACACAACTTATACTGTTTTTGCTATGATGTAGTAACTACGGGTTATAAATTTTCCTTAAATTTTTTTAAGATTTTGAGGTTTTTAAGGCTGCTGGGTTTGTTTAAAAAGATACAAAACTAAGAGTGTCAAAATAAAAGTGTATTCCTGAAACTTCCAAACACATGACATGCGTAGTAATAGACTCCTTTGAACATAACAAAAATCAAAAAAGAAAGAAGAACACCTAAATCTATAATATGCGTTATTAAAAACAACAGAACAAGGGTAAAAATGAAAAAAAAGGGTAAACACATAAAATTCAGTATTTTCATACATTTTTATATGCAAACAAAAAAACAAAAAACGATTAATCATTTGCTGCTTCTTCGAATTTAAATAAACGAACCTGGATAACCAAGCAGTTATATCTTACTAATTCCACAGAAATTAACTTCCTTTTCCTTTTTCTCATTTGACACTAGTTATATAATGGGGCTGCGTAAGGAAGGACTGAGAAATCAAGAAACGTACGCTAAATGATAATCTGTTTAACGCCTTAAACCTTCCTAAATGTATCACCTTGTACGAACTATATCACGAATAAACGAGAAATAACTGTGTAAACAAGATACCTTCAGGGAATTAATTTTCGCGGGGACTTATTTTCGCAGAATTTTTTTTTACTAGAATTTGGCGGGAAAAAAGGGAATTTATTTTCACAAATTTAGTGTTGAAGAAAATTTCGCGGTAACTTATTTTTGCGAATTATGCAAATTTGGAAAAACAACTATTCCGGTGAGTTATTTCGAAACAACATACAGAAGAGAAAGGAAAATGTCCCAGAGAAAGTTATACATCATTGTCTTTTGTATCAGGCCGATTTGGAAATTTCCCAGATCAGGGATATTTAAACTTTTCGCGGCGACGTATTTTCGCGTTTTTGGAAAAACTCCGAAAAAACCGCGAAACTTAATACCCGCGAAAATTAATCCCCTTAAAAGATATACTTCACTTATGAGAGCCAGTTTTCTTATCACATACAGTTATGAAAACCACACAGTTCAAAATATTTTTCATGGGAGAGGGGGGAGAGTTGAATTAAATTATCGTTGATCATACATTTTGATTGTTAAAACATGATTGAAACCTGTATAGAAATTATCCTCGTGACTTTAACACTTTTTCTTGCCTTTCTCCCCGTCTAAGGGGTGACGGAGTGATGTGTTGTTTAGACTTGAATTTTTTAGAGTATACTCAAGAAAATTTGATGATGATAAAAGCTGTCACATTATTTATAAAAACATGTATAGTGTACATGTTTTTATAAATGTACTTTTGTAAACATAATAAATAATTATAAACATGTACTTTTATGGTAACGTAAAAATAATAAAAATAAAAGAAACCAAAGCTCTATCACAATTAAACAATGTTCATTTTCTTTTTTTTCGCTTCCGCTTGTCGTGCTATTTTTCCTCTTTCATTGTTAATTTTATTTCGAACAGTTCCAACAGTAATTCCTTCCTCGTTGGCGAATTTTTTCAGATCATCAGAGCCTACACATACACAAATATTAGATATTCAAAAACATGTTTTCATAATTAGTGCAAAACATACATGTCATACATACAAGGCCATCCATTTTTTTTATTTTTTATATGTCTTGCAAATTTTTTGTATAGTTTATCCTCTTGCTCTGACGACCATTGAATGTATTTTCTTTCTTGTTGACCTGTAAAAGAAAACATTACAAGATTAATTTATACACGAAAAGGGCATACAAATTTCAATGATTTCATTCTTATTTCGTCCTCCAATAGAAGAGAAGAAATTGTCGCGGAAGCAATTTTTGCGGATGGATGCTTTCAAAAATTGTATGAAATATGCGAAATAAAAAAGTTACGAATAGTCTCATTTAGTTGCAATTGAAAATCTTTAATCAGATTGTTGGAATCTCAACTTTGCGGATGTCCGCCCTTGTCTGGTAATTTGTGGAATTTTGGTTTGTGAAAACAAATTCGCAAACATTAATTCCGCCATCTTTATTATCATTTTCATTTCTTTATTTCAGTATTTCTTTAATGAATTTTTTTCCATATTTTAAAAAGGTTAATTATCTATATTATAATACCCGTTTACGTCTGTCTGTCTGTCTGTCACGCAAAATGGTAGCTTAGCTGCGCAATAGCGAGAAGCACGCAATGCGGTATAAAAAGGACGGGCGAACCCGTGGATTTTCCACGGGCTAACGACGAATAGCGAATTAATAATTATTAAGTATTATAGGGATTAAGATAATCTATTTCTTTTTATTAGTTTCTGTATATTTTCGGACTCCAATTTCAAGAATATGGAAATAAATATTGTGAAAACGGATACGATGATTTCGGATCTAAGCTGTCTGCGAGTTGTATCAAATAAACTTTCGTGTTCAAGTACAATAATTTCATTTATTTGACGCAAAATATTCCACTTTAGCAATATTTTCATTTTCGGCAATTACGCAGCAATTTTTAAGATATTATTCTTTTTAGCTGTTGTTTATCACCGGTAAGTACAATCAACTAATTTTTGCAATTTCATATACTATATATAGACAGACCAAGAAATTAAAAAATATGGTACTTTTTGATTTTTCTTAGTAAGGAGTTATACAGTATTGTTGATTAACAAAACCTCACCAGTGCATTTTACAGAATTCTCGAGTTCGCTATCTTCACTTGATTCAGACCATTCAGAAGGTTCATCATCGTTCACATTTGTAAAATGTTTGGATTCTTCAGATGTTTCTAAACCGTTAAAAACATTGTAACTTTATTGAAAAATCAGGAAAAAATTAGGGAAAATCAGAATATAAAGCATCACTTTGCAAACAACCAGTAACTTGTTTATAAAGAAGTTAAATGCTGACAAAAAACAAACAACACAGGATATCATTTTGAAAACACAAAATCATGGAAATCAAGACATACTTTGAGAAACGTTCTTTTCTTTTCTAAGTGCATACTTTCTCGTGGGTGCTAAAAGGAAAACGGCTTTCAGTCATTTTGCAATCAGGTATTGTAACAAAGTTAACTTACACAACAGAAATACTAAAAAAATTGACTATTTATACTGTCCTTCCCTAGTAACAAATATTATGTGTGATGTTTTATGACGTCACTATAAATCTGAGATCGTGTTTTCGCTATTGACCATCTAAGTCGAATAGGTTGGTTTTTCACGTAAATTTTGTTTACATAGGGGCTTTTATTCGAAGCCCTGTTCTGAAAACAAACATTTTATTTGCAACGTAAGGCTCTAATGATTCAAAAACGAAAATGTTTCCAATAATACATAATATTTTGTGAATAAAATCTTATTGTTACGCAATGAACTAACCGCAAGTTTTCTCTTTTTTAAATGTATCGTTTCGATGAGTTTGTCTTTTTTCTCCCACTTGTACACTTTTCTTCATTTTCTTTTTATTCGGTAATTTTACAGTGTTCGCTTTACTTGTGTCTTTTTCAGCATTTTCATCTACAAAATACATTTACAACGTAATTCAAGCCTGTATGTAGGTAATTACGAACAAGTTAGACCTGAATAGAATGAAGAGTCAAAAGAACTTACTTTGGAAGAATTTCAAAATTAAATTTCTTGTTTGACTGCTCACAAGGAAAAGAAGTATGCCAATATGAACAGCCATAATTCTAAGTTTTACCTCTAAATTTTTTTTCATTTTCTTCAACTAAGTTAGGACCCTTTTTCTCGAAGTTATTGTCATTCTTTATACTTTGCGCTATAAGAAGATATGCGTTTGTTTCACTTTTAAAAAATTGATACACAAGAATAGACTACAGAAAAACAGCTCACCATTATCAAGGACAGATAGATGTTTCCCAGTTGACAATAGTTGTCGATGAGCAGCTGGTGCTTGGTATATCGTTTTGTTAATTCTCTCACTGTGCCCAAAATGATCATAGGCCAAACTCATATCGGACTCTGATAGACCTAAACCAGCAATTAAGGTACTAAGGCGATGTCGGTTACTTGTACCACTAATTCTTTCTCTGTTGGCAATTGGAAGTTTTGCACAAACATTATCTAAGCTATGCCATCCAGAGCAATGATTATCAGAACCTTGGGTACTGGGAAATATGTATGAGTTTTCTTCAAGGACACCAGCATCTTTCCTTACTTGCTCGTTAGCCAACAACTTCATTGCAGCAACAGTATCTTTAGGAATAAAAACAGGAACTAAATGGTTGACTCCTTTTCCCGATTGAAATGTGATCTTTGTCCCACTGCTTAAGTTAGTTTCTTTTGCAATATCCTGTATCCGCTGTTTGTCTAACCATTCATCCTTTTCAGCTTCAATCCACTGCGTAACGGTTAGACGCGATGGTTCTCCACCTCTTCGGCCATTATACAGCACAAGACGAGTGCAAGCACAATCACGTAGTTCAACAAACGTATGTCTGTCCATGATGATAAATGGATCTGATGATAAGTGGCGTATCCTTTCAATCACATAATCTCGAATTAGTTGGACATCGCCTTCGTTTGGAAGTTGTGCAGGTTTTTTAGTTTTTACATTCCTTCTCATGTTTAAATCATACGTTGCGTCAGCGAATATTTCATCTTTGCGTAATTTCAGCAATACCAAAAAGTTTTTAA
>NW_026633905.1:0-8592 GCF_029227915.1 Hydractinia symbiolongicarpus | reverse complement strand
AAATAATTTAAAGAATCTTTCGGGAAATGAGTTTACTCCCCGCGTACTTTCTTTGTATACTTTTGACTATACGGGCCGGGTCCGGGATTTACGGGAAATCGCGGGTTTTCGTTTGCCGGAGATTAAACTTCTTTTATCCGGCGTCTCATCAAAAATAAAATCATTTTTAAAAACTACAAGTCTCAAGCGTTATAGTGGTGAAAAAACAATTCAAAAAAACGTTCCAAAAATGAGTTTACTGCCTGGGTACCTTCTTTGTGTACTTTTGACTATAGGGGCCAAGCCCGGGATTTACGGGAAATCGCGGGTTTTCGTTTGTCGGCGATTAAACTTCTTTTATTCAGCCTTTCTTCAAAAATGAAAACATTTTTGAAAACTACAAGTCTCATGCGTTTTAGTGGTGAAAAAATAACTTAAAGAATCGTTCGGGAAATCAGTTTACTGACTGAGTACTTTCTTTGTATGCATTCGACTATACGGGCCAGGCCCGGGATTTACGGGAAATCGCGGGTTTTCGTTTGCCGGCGATTAAACTGCTTTTATTCAGCGTCTCATCAAAAATGAAATCATTTTTGAAAACTACAAGTCTCATGCGTTTTAGTAGTGAAAATCTAATTTAAAAAATCGTTCGGGAAATGATTTTACTCCCTGGGTACTTTCTTTGTATACATTCGACTATACGGGCCAAGCCCGGGATTTACGGGAAATCGCGGGTTTTCGTTTGCTGGCAATTAAACTTCTTTTATTCAGCGTCTCATCAAAAATGAAATCATTTTTGAAAACTACAAGTCTCATGCGTTATAGTGGTGAAGAAATAATTTAAAGAATCCTTCGGGAAATGAGTTTACTCCCCGCGTACTTTCTTTGTATACTTTTTTCTATACGGGCCGGGTCCGGGATTTACGGGAAATCGCGGGTTTTCCTTTGCCGGAGATTAAACTCCTTTTATTCAGCGTCTCATCAAAAATGAAATCATTTTTGAAAACTACAAGTCTCATGCGTTTTAGTGGTGAAAAAATAATTTAAAGAATCGTTCGGGAAATGAGTTTACTCCCTGGGTACTTTCTTTGTATACTTTTGACTATACGGGCCGAGTACGGGATTTACGGGAATATTCGGGTTTTCGTTTGCCGGCGATTAAACTCCTTTTATTTATCGTCTCATCAAAAATGAAATCATTTTTGAAAACTACAAGTCTTATGTGTTTTAGTTGTAAAAAATTAATATAAAAAATCGTTCGGGAAATGAGTTTACTCCAAGTTTACTTTCTTTGTATACATTCGACCATACGGGTGAAGCCCGGGATTTACGGGAATTCGCGGGTTTTCGTTAGGGTTAGGGGGTTAGGGTTAGGGTTAGGGGGTTAGGGGGTTAGGGGGTTAGGGGGTTAGGGGGTTAGGGGGTTAGGGGGTTAGGGTTAGGGTTAGGGTTAGGGTTAGGGTTAGGGTTAGGGTTAGGGTTAGGGTTAGGGTTAGGGTTAGGGTTAGGGTTAGGGTTAGGGTTAGGGTTAGGGTTAGGGTTAGGGTTAGGGTTAGGGTTAGGGTTAGGGTTAGGGTTAGGGTTAGGGTTAGGGTTAGGGTTAGGGTTAGGGTTAGGGTTAGGGTTAGGGTTAGGGTTAGGGTTAGGGTTAGGGTTAGGGTTAGGGTTAGGGTTAGGGTTAGGGTTAGGGTTAGGGTTAGGGTTAGGGTTAGGGTTAGGGTTAGGGTTAGGGTTAGGGTTAGGGTTAGGGTTAGGGTTAGGGTTAGGGTTAGGGTTAGGGTTAGGGTTAGGGTTAGGGTTAGGGTTAGGGTTAGGGTTAGGGTTAGGGTTAGGGTTAGGGTTAGGGTTAGGGTTAGGGTTAGGGTTAGGGTTAGGGTTAGGGTTAGGGTTAGGGTTAGGGTTAGGGTTAGGGTTAGGGTTAGGGTTAGGGTTAGGGTTAGGGTTAGGGTTAGGGTTAGGGTTAGGGTTAGGGTTAGGGTTAGGGTTAGGGTTAGGGTTAGGGTTAGGGTTAGGGTTAGGGTTAGGGTTAGGGTTAGGGTTAGGGTTAGGGTTAGGGTTAGGGTTAGGGTTAGGGTTAGGGTTAGGGTTAGGGTTAGGGTTAGGGTTAGGGTTAGGGTTAGGGTTAGGGTTAGGGTTAGGGTTAGGGTTAGGGTTAGGGTTAGGGTTAGGGTTAGGGTTAGGGTTAGGGTTAGGGTTAGGGTTAGGGTTAGGGTTAGGGTTAGGGTTAGGGTTAGGGTTAGGGTTAGGGTTAGGGTTAGGGTTAGGGTTAGGGTTAGGGTTAGGGTTAGGGTTAGGGTTAGGGTTAGGGTTAGGGTTAGGGTTAGGGTTAGGGTTAGGGTTAGGGTTAGGGTTAGGGTTAGGGTTAGGGTTAGGGTTAGGGTTAGGGTTAGGGTTAGGGTTAGGGTTAGGGTTAGGGTTAGGGTTAGGGTTAGGGTTAGGGTTAGGGTTAGGGTTAGGGTTAGGGTTAGGGTTAGGGTTAGGGTTAGGGTTAGGGTTAGGGTTAGGGTTAGGGTTAGGGTTAGGGTTAGGGTTAGGGTTAGGGTTAGGGTTAGGGTTAGGGTTAGGGTTAGGGTTAGGGTTAGGGTTAGGGTTAGGGTTAGGGTTAGGGTTAGGGTTAGGGTTAGGGTTAGGGTTAGGGTTAGGGTTAGGGTTAGGGTTAGGGTTAGGGTTAGGGTTAGGGTTAGGGTTAGGGTTAGGGTTAGGGTTAGGGTTAGGGTTAGGGTTAGGGTTAGGGTTAGGGTTAGGGTTAGGGTTAGGGTTAGGGTTAGGGTTAGGGTTAGGGTTAGGGTTAGGGTTAGGGTTAGGGTTAGGGTTAGGGTTAGGGTTAGGGTTAGGGTTAGGGTTAGGGTTAGGGTTAGGGTTAGGGTTAGGGTTAGGGTTAGGGTTAGGGTTAGGGTTAGGGTTAGGGTTAGGGTTAGGGTTAGGGTTAGGGTTAGGGTTAGGGTTAGGGTTAGGGTTAGGGTTAGGGTTAGGGTTAGGGTTAGGGTTAGGGTTAGGGTTAGGGTTAGGGTTAGGGTTAGGGTTAGGGTTAGGGTTAGGGTTAGGGTTAGGGTTAGGGTTAGGGTTAGGGTTAGGGTTAGGGTTAGGGTTAGGGTTAGGGTTAGGGTTAGGGTTAGGGTTAGGGTTAGGGTTAGGGTTAGGGTTAGGGTTAGGGTTAGGGTTAGGGTTAGGGTTAGGGTTAGGGTTAGGGTTAGGGTTAGGGTTAGGGTTAGGGTTAGGGTTAGGGTTAGGGTTAGGGTTAGGGTTAGGGTTAGGGTTAGGGTTAGGGTTAGGGTTAGGGTTAGGGTTAGGGTTAGGGTTAGGGTTAGGGTTAGGGTTAGGGTTAGGGTTAGGGTTAGGGTTAGGGTTAGGGTTAGGGTTAGGGTTAGGGTTAGGGTTAGGGTTAGGGTTAGGGTTAGGGTTAGGGTTAGGGTTAGGGTTAGGGTTAGGGTTAGGGTTAGGGTTAGGGTTAGGGTTAGGGTTAGGGTTAGGGTTAGGGTTAGGGTTAGGGTTAGGGTTAGGGTTAGGGTTAGGGTTAGGGTTAGGGTTAGGGTTAGGGTTAGGGTTAGGGTTAGGGTTAGGGTTAGGGTTAGGGTTAGGGTTAGGGTTAGGGTTAGGGTTAGGGTTAGGGTTAGGGTTAGGGTTAGGGTTAGGGTTAGGGTTAGGGTTAGGGTTAGGGTTAGGGTTAGGGTTAGGGTTAGGGTTAGGGTTAGGGTTAGGGTTAGGGTTAGGGTTAGGGTTAGGGTTAGGGTTAGGGTTAGGGTTAGGGTTAGGGTTAGGGTTAGGGTTAGGGTTAGGGTTAGGGTTAGGGTTAGGGTTAGGGTTAGGGTTAGGGTTAGGGTTAGGGTTAGGGTTAGGGTTAGGGTTAGGGTTAGGGTTAGGGTTAGGGTTAGGGTTAGGGTTAGGGTTAGGGTTAGGGTTAGGGTTAGGGTTAGGGTTAGGGTTAGGGTTAGGGTTAGGGTTAGGGTTAGGGTTAGGGTTAGGGTTAGGGTTAGGGTTAGGGTTAGGGTTAGGGTTAGGGTTAGGGTTAGGGTTAGGGTTAGGGTTAGGGTTAGGGTTAGGGTTAGGGTTAGGGTTAGGGTTAGGGTTAGGGTTAGGGTTAGGGTTAGGGTTAGGGTTAGGGTTAGGGTTAGGGTTAGGGTTAGGGTTAGGGTTAGGGTTAGGGTTAGGGTTAGGGTTAGGGTTAGGGTTAGGGTTAGGGTTAGGGTTAGGGTTAGGGTTAGGGTTAGGGTTAGGGTTAGGGTTAGGGTTAGGGTTAGGGTTAGGGTTAGGGTTAGGGTTAGGGTTAGGGTTAGGGTTAGGGTTAGGGTTAGGGTTAGGGTTAGGGTTAGGGTTAGGGTTAGGGTTAGGGTTAGGGTTAGGGTTAGGGTTAGGGTTAGGGTTAGGGTTAGGGTTAGGGTTAGGGTTAGGGTTAGGGTTAGGGTTAGGGTTAGGGTTAGGGTTAGGGTTAGGGTTAGGGTTAGGGTTAGGGTTAGGGTTAGGGTTAGGGTTAGGGTTAGGGTTAGGGTTAGGGTTAGGGTTAGGGTTAGGGTTAGGGTTAGGGTTAGGGTTAGGGTTAGGGTTAGGGTTAGGGTTAGGGTTAGGGTTAGGGTTAGGGTTAGGGTTAGGGTTAGGGTTAGGGTTAGGGTTAGGGTTAGGGTTAGGGTTAGGGTTAGGGTTAGGGTTAGGGTTAGGGTTAGGGTTAGGGTTAGGGTTAGGGTTAGGGTTAGGGTTAGGGTTAGGGTTAGGGTTAGGGTTAGGGTTAGGGTTAGGGTTAGGGTTAGGGTTAGGGTTAGGGTTAGGGTTAGGGTTAGGGTTAGGGTTAGGGTTAGGGTTAGGGTTAGGGTTAGGGTTAGGGTTAGGGTTAGGGTTAGGGTTAGGGTTAGGGTTAGGGTTAGGGTTAGGGTTAGGGTTAGGGTTAGGGTTAGGGTTAGGGTTAGGGTTAGGGTTAGGGTTAGGGTTAGGGTTAGGGTTAGGGTTAGGGTTAGGGTTAGGGTTAGGGTTAGGGTTAGGGTTAGGGTTAGGGTTAGGGTTAGGGTTAGGGTTAGGGTTAGGGTTAGGGTTAGGGTTAGGGTTAGGGTTAGGGTTAGGGTTAGGGTTAGGGTTAGGGTTAGGGTTAGGGTTAGGGTTAGGGTTAGGGTTAGGGTTAGGGTTAGGGTTAGGGTTAGGGTTAGGGTTAGGGTTAGGGTTAGGGTTAGGGTTAGGGTTAGGGTTAGGGTTAGGGTTAGGGTTAGGGTTAGGGTTAGGGTTAGGGTTAGGGTTAGGGTTAGGGTTAGGGTTAGGGTTAGGGTTAGGGTTAGGGTTAGGGTTAGGGTTAGGGTTAGGGTTAGGGTTAGGGTTAGGGTTAGGGTTAGGGTTAGGGTTAGGGTTAGGGTTAGGGTTAGGGTTAGGGTTAGGGTTAGGGTTAGGGTTAGGGTTAGGGTTAGGGTTAGGGTTAGGGTTAGGGTTAGGGTTAGGGTTAGGGTTAGGGTTAGGGTTAGGGTTAGGGTTAGGGTTAGGGTTAGGGTTAGGGTTAGGGTTAGGGTTAGGGTTAGGGTTAGGGTTAGGGTTAGGGTTAGGGTTAGGGTTAGGGTTAGGGTTAGGGTTAGGGTTAGGGTTAGGGTTAGGGTTAGGGTTAGGGTTAGGGTTAGGGTTAGGGTTAGGGTTAGGGTTAGGGTTAGGGTTAGGGTTAGGGTTAGGGTTAGGGTTAGGGTTAGGGTTAGGGTTAGGGTTAGGGTTAGGGTTAGGGTTAGGGTTAGGGTTAGGGTTAGGGTTAGGGTTAGGGTTAGGGTTAGGGTTAGGGTTAGGGTTAGGGTTAGGGTTAGGGTTAGGGTTAGGGTTAGGGTTAGGGTTAGGGTTAGGGTTAGGGTTAGGGTTAGGGTTAGGGTTAGGGTTAGGGTTAGGGTTAGGGTTAGGGTTAGGGTTAGGGTTAGGGTTAGGGTTAGGGTTAGGGTTAGGGTTAGGGTTAGGGTTAGGGTTAGGGTTAGGGTTAGGGTTAGGGTTAGGGTTAGGGTTAGGGTTAGGGTTAGGGTTAGGGTTAGGGTTAGGGTTAGGGTTAGGGTTAGGGTTAGGGTTAGGGTTAGGGTTAGGGTTAGGGTTAGGGTTAGGGTTAGGGTTAGGGTTAGGGTTAGGGTTAGGGTTAGGGTTAGGGTTAGGGTTAGGGTTAGGGTTAGGGTTAGGGTTAGGGTTAGGGTTAGGGTTAGGGTTAGGGTTAGGGTTAGGGTTAGGGTTAGGGTTAGGGTTAGGGTTAGGGTTAGGGTTAGGGTTAGGGTTAGGGTTAGGGTTAGGGTTAGGGTTAGGGTTAGGGTTAGGGTTAGGGTTAGGGTTAGGGTTAGGGTTAGGGTTAGGGTTAGGGTTAGGGTTAGGGTTAGGGTTAGGGTTAGGGTTAGGGTTAGGGTTAGGGTTAGGGTTAGGGTTAGGGTTAGGGTTAGGGTTAGGGTTAGGGTTAGGGTTAGGGTTAGGGTTAGGGTTAGGGTTAGGGTTAGGGTTAGGGTTAGGGTTAGGGTTAGGGTTAGGGTTAGGGTTAGGGTTAGGGTTAGGGTTAGGGTTAGGGTTAGGGTTAGGGTTAGGGTTAGGGTTAGGGTTAGGGTTAGGGTTAGGGTTAGGGTTAGGGTTAGGGTTAGGGTTAGGGTTAGGGTTAGGGTTAGGGTTAGGGTTAGGGTTAGGGTTAGGGTTAGGGTTAGGGTTAGGGTTAGGGTTAGGGTTAGGGTTAGGGTTAGGGTTAGGGTTAGGGTTAGGGTTAGGGTTAGGGTTAGGGTTAGGGTTAGGGTTAGGGTTAGGGTTAGGGTTAGGGTTAGGGTTAGGGTTAGGGTTAGGGTTAGGGTTAGGGTTAGGGTTAGGGTTAGGGTTAGGGTTAGGGTTAGGGTTAGGGTTAGGGTTAGGGTTAGGGTTAGGGTTAGGGTTAGGGTTAGGGTTAGGGTTAGGGTTAGGGTTAGGGTTAGGGTTAGGGTTAGGGTTAGGGTTAGGGTTAGGGTTAGGGTTAGGGTTAGGGTTAGGGTTAGGGTTAGGGTTAGGGTTAGGGTTAGGGTTAGGGTTAGGGTTAGGGTTAGGGTTAGGGTTAGGGTTAGGGTTAGGGTTAGGGTTAGGGTTAGGGTTAGGGTTAGGGTTAGGGTTAGGGTTAGGGTTAGGGTTAGGGTTAGGGTTAGGGTTAGGGTTAGGGTTAGGGTTAGGGTTAGGGTTAGGGTTAGGGTTAGGGTTAGGGTTAGGGTTAGGGTTAGGGTTAGGGTTAGGGTTAGGGTTAGGGTTAGGGTTAGGGTTAGGGTTAGGGTTAGGGTTAGGGTTAGGGTTAGGGTTAGGGTTAGGGTTAGGGTTAGGGTTAGGGTTAGGGTTAGGGTTAGGGTTAGGGTTAGGGTTAGGGTTAGGGTTAGGGTTAGGGTTAGGGTTAGGGTTAGGGTTAGGGTTAGGGTTAGGGTTAGGGTTAGGGTTAGGGTTAGGGTTAGGGTTAGGGTTAGGGTTAGGGTTAGGGTTAGGGTTAGGGTTAGGGTTAGGGTTAGGGTTAGGGTTAGGGTTAGGGTTAGGGTTAGGGTTAGGGTTAGGGTTAGGGTTAGGGTTAGGGTTAGGGTTAGGGTTAGGGTTAGGGTTAGGGTTAGGGTTAGGGTTAGGGTTAGGGTTAGGGTTAGGGTTAGGGTTAGGGTTAGGGTTAGGGTTAGGGTTAGGGTTAGGGTTAGGGTTAGGGTTAGGGTTAGGGTTAGGGTTAGGGTTAGGGTTAGGGTTAGGGTTAGGGTTAGGGTTAGGGTTAGGGTTAGGGTTAGGGTTAGGGTTAGGGTTAGGGTTAGGGTTAGGGTTAGGGTTAGGGTTAGGGTTAGGGTTAGGGTTAGGGTTAGGGTTAGGGTTAGGGTTAGGGTTAGGGTTAGGGTTAGGGTTAGGGTTAGGGTTAGGGTTAGGGTTAGGGTTAGGGTTAGGGTTAGGGTTAGGGTTAGGGTTAGGGTTAGGGTTAGGGTTAGGGTTAGGGTTAGGGTTAGGGTTAGGGTTAGGGTTAGGGTTAGGGTTAGGGTTAGGGTTAGGGTTAGGGTTAGGGTTAGGGTTAGGGTTAGGGTTAGGGTTAGGGTTAGGGTTAGGGTTAGGGTTAGGGTTAGGGTTAGGGTTAGGGTTAGGGTTAGGGTTAGGGTTAGGGTTAGGGTTAGGGTTAGGGTTAGGGTTAGGGTTAGGGTTAGGGTTAGGGTTAGGGTTAGGGTTAGGGTTAGGGTTAGGGTTAGGGTTAGGGTTAGGGTTAGGGTTAGGGTTAGGGTTAGGGTTAGGGTTAGGGTTAGGGTTAGGGTTAGGGTTAGGGTTAGGGTTAGGGTTAGGGTTAGGGTTAGGGTTAGGGTTAGGGTTAGGGTTAGGGTTAGGGTTAGGGTTAGGGTTAGGGTTAGGGTTAGGGTTAGGGTTAGGGTTAGGGTTAGGGTTAGGGTTAGGGTTAGAGGTTAGGGTTAGGGTTAGGGTTAGGGTTAGGGTTAGGGTTAGGGTTAGGGTTAGGGTTAGGGTTAGGGTTAGGGTTAGGGTTAGGGTTAGGGTTAGGGTTAGGGTTAGGGTTAGGGTTAGGGTTAGGGTTAGGGTTAGGGTTAGGGTTAGGGTTAGGGTTAGGGTTAGGGTTAGGGTTAGGGTTAGGGTTAGGGTTAGGGTTAGGGTTAGGGTTAGGGTTAGGGTTAGGGTTAGGGTTAGGGTTAGGGTTAGGGTTAGGGTTAGGGTTAGGGTTAG
>NW_026633904.1:2500-8603 GCF_029227915.1 Hydractinia symbiolongicarpus | reverse complement strand
GTTTTAGTGGTGAAAAGATAATTTAAAAAATCGTTCTGGAAATGAGTTGACTCACAGGGTACTTTCTTTGTATATACTCGACTATACGGGCCAAGCACGGGATTTACGGGAAATCGCGGGTTTTCGTTTGCCGGCGATTAAACTTCTTTTATTCAGCGTCTCATCAAAAATGAAAACACTTTTGAGAACTACAAGTCTCATGCGTTTTAGTGGTGAAAAGATAATTTAAAAAATCGTTCTGGAAATGAGTTTACTCGCAGGGTACTTTCTTTGTATATGCTCGACTATACGGGCCAAGCAAGGGATTTACGGGAAATCGCGGGTTTTTGTTTGCCGGCGATTAAACTACTTTTATTCAGCGTCTCATCAAAAATGAAAACATTTTTGAAAACTACAAGTCTCATACGTTTTAGTGGTGAAAAGATAATTTAAAAAATCGTTCTGGAAATGAGTTGACTCACAGGGTACTTTCTTTGTATATACTCGACTATACGGGCCAAGCACGGGATTTACGGGAAATCGCGGGTTTTTGTTTGCCGGCGATTAAACTTCTTTTATTGAGGGTCTCATCAAAAATGAAAACATTTTTGAAAACTACAAGTCTCATACGTTTTAGTGGTGAAAAGATAATTTAAAAAATCGTTCTGGAAATGAGTTGACTCACAGGGTACTTTCTTTGTATATACTCGACTATACGGGCCAAGCACGGGATTTACGGGAAATCGCGGGTTTTCGTTTGCCGGCGATTAAACTTCTTTTATTCAGCGTCTCATCAAAAATGAAAACACTTTTGAGAACTACAAGTCTCATGCGTTTTAGTGGTGAAAAGATAATTTAAAAAATCGTTCTGGAAATGAGTTTACTCGCAGGGTACTTTCTTTGTATATGCTCGACTATACGGGCCAAGCACGGGATTTACGGGAAATCGCGGGTTTTTGTTTGCCGGCGATTAAACTACTTTTATTCAGCGTCTCATCAAAAATGAAAACATTTTTGAAAACTACAAGTCTCATACGTTTTAGTGGTGAAAAGATAATTTAAAAAATCGTTCTGGAAATGAGTTGACTCACAGGGTACTTTCTTTGTATATACTCGACTATACGGGCCAAGCACGGGATTTACGGGAAATCGCGGGTTTTTGTTTGCCGGCGATTAAACTACTGTTATTCAGGGTTAGGGTTAGGGTTAGGGTTAGGGTTAGGGTTAGGGTTAGGGTTAGGGTTAGGGTTAGGGGTTAGGGTTAGGGTTAGGGGTTAGGGTTAGGGTTAGGGTTAGGGTTAGGGTTAGGGTTAGGGTTAGGGTTAGGGTTAGGGTTAGGGTTAGGGTTAGGGTTAGGGTTAGGGTTAGGGTTAGGGTTAGGGTTAGGGTTAGGGTTAGGGTTAGGGTTAGGGTTAGGGTTAGGGTTAGGGTTAGGGTTAGGGTTAGGGTTAGGGTTAGGGTTAGGGTTAGGGTTAGGGTTAGGGTTAGGGTTAGGGTTAGGGTTAGGGTTAGGGTTAGGGTTAGGGTTAGGGTTAGGGTTAGGGTTAGGGTTAGGGTTAGGGTTAGGGTTAGGGTTAGGGTTAGGGTTAGGGTTAGGGTTAGGGTTAGGGTTAGGGTTAGGGTTAGGGTTAGGGTTAGGGTTAGGGTTAGGGTTAGGGTTAGGGTTAGGGTTAGGGTTAGGGTTAGGGTTAGGGTTAGGGTTAGGGTTAGGGTTAGGGTTAGGGTTAGGGTTAGGGTTAGGGTTAGGGTTAGGGTTAGGGTTAGGGTTAGGGTTAGGGTTAGGGTTAGGGTTAGGGTTAGGGTTAGGGTTAGGGTTAGGGTTAGGGTTAGGGTTAGGGTTAGGGTTAGGGTTAGGGTTAGGGTTAGGGTTAGGGTTAGGGTTAGGGTTAGGGTTAGGGTTAGGGTTAGGGTTAGGGTTAGGGTTAGGGTTAGGGTTAGGGTTAGGGTTAGGGTTAGGGTTAGGGTTAGGGTTAGGGTTAGGGTTAGGGTTAGGGTTAGGGTTAGGGTTAGGGTTAGGGTTAGGGTTAGGGTTAGGGTTAGGGTTAGGGTTAGGGTTAGGGTTAGGGTTAGGGTTAGGGTTAGGGTTAGGGTTAGGGTTAGGGTTAGGGTTAGGGTTAGGGTTAGGGTTAGGGTTAGGGTTAGGGTTAGGGTTAGGGTTAGGGTTAGGGTTAGGGTTAGGGTTAGGGTTAGGGTTAGGGTTAGGGTTAGGGTTAGGGTTAGGGTTAGGGTTAGGGTTAGGGTTAGGGTTAGGGTTAGGGTTAGGGTTAGGGTTAGGGTTAGGGTTAGGGTTAGGGTTAGGGTTAGGGTTAGGGTTAGGGTTAGGGTTAGGGTTAGGGTTAGGGTTAGGGTTAGGGTTAGGGTTAGGGTTAGGGTTAGGGTTAGGGTTAGGGTTAGGGTTAGGGTTAGGGTTAGGGTTAGGGTTAGGGTTAGGGTTAGGGTTAGGGTTAGGGTTAGGGTTAGGGTTAGGGTTAGGGTTAGGGTTAGGGTTAGGGTTAGGGTTAGGGTTAGGGTTAGGGTTAGGGTTAGGGTTAGGGTTAGGGTTAGGGTTAGGGTTAGGGTTAGGGTTAGGGTTAGGGTTAGGGTTAGGGTTAGGGTTAGGGTTAGGGTTAGGGTTAGGGTTAGGGTTAGGGTTAGGGTTAGGGTTAGGGTTAGGGTTAGGGTTAGGGTTAGGGTTAGGGTTAGGGTTAGGGTTAGGGTTAGGGTTAGGGTTAGGGTTAGGGTTAGGGTTAGGGTTAGGGTTAGGGTTAGGGTTAGGGTTAGGGTTAGGGTTAGGGTTAGGGTTAGGGTTAGGGTTAGGGTTAGGGTTAGGGTTAGGGTTAGGGTTAGGGTTAGGGTTAGGGTTAGGGTTAGGGTTAGGGTTAGGGTTAGGGTTAGGGTTAGGGTTAGGGTTAGGGTTAGGGTTAGGGTTAGGGTTAGGGTTAGGGTTAGGGTTAGGGTTAGGGTTAGGGTTAGGGTTAGGGTTAGGGTTAGGGTTAGGGTTAGGGTTAGGGTTAGGGTTAGGGTTAGGGTTAGGGTTAGGGTTAGGGTTAGGGTTAGGGTTAGGGTTAGGGTTAGGGTTAGGGTTAGGGTTAGGGTTAGGGTTAGGGTTAGGGTTAGGGTTAGGGTTAGGGTTAGGGTTAGGGTTAGGGTTAGGGTTAGGGTTAGGGTTAGGGTTAGGGTTAGGGTTAGGGTTAGGGTTAGGGTTAGGGTTAGGGTTAGGGTTAGGGTTAGGGTTAGGGTTAGGGTTAGGGTTAGGGTTAGGGTTAGGGTTAGGGTTAGGGTTAGGGTTAGGGTTAGGGTTAGGGTTAGGGTTAGGGTTAGGGTTAGGGTTAGGGTTAGGGTTAGGGTTAGGGTTAGGGTTAGGGTTAGGGTTAGGGTTAGGGTTAGGGTTAGGGTTAGGGTTAGGGTTAGGGTTAGGGTTAGGGTTAGGGTTAGGGTTAGGGTTAGGGTTAGGGTTAGGGTTAGGGTTAGGGTTAGGGTTAGGGTTAGGGTTAGGGTTAGGGTTAGGGTTAGGGTTAGGGTTAGGGTTAGGGTTAGGGTTAGGGTTAGGGTTAGGGTTAGGGTTAGGGTTAGGGTTAGGGTTAGGGTTAGGGTTAGGGTTAGGGTTAGGGTTAGGGTTAGGGTTAGGGTTAGGGTTAGGGTTAGGGTTAGGGTTAGGGTTAGGGTTAGGGTTAGGGTTAGGGTTAGGGTTAGGGTTAGGGTTAGGGTTAGGGTTAGGGTTAGGGTTAGGGTTAGGGTTAGGGTTAGGGTTAGGGTTAGGGTTAGGGTTAGGGTTAGGGTTAGGGTTAGGGTTAGGGTTAGGGTTAGGGTTAGGGTTAGGGTTAGGGTTAGGGTTAGGGTTAGGGTTAGGGTTAGGGTTAGGGTTAGGGTTAGGGTTAGGGTTAGGGTTAGGGTTAGGGTTAGGGTTAGGGTTAGGGTTAGGGTTAGGGTTAGGGTTAGGGTTAGGGTTAGGGTTAGGGTTAGGGTTAGGGTTAGGGTTAGGGTTAGGGTTAGGGTTAGGGTTAGGGTTAGGGTTAGGGTTAGGGTTAGGGTTAGGGTTAGGGTTAGGGTTAGGGTTAGGGTTAGGGTTAGGGTTAGGGTTAGGGTTAGGGTTAGGGTTAGGGTTAGGGTTAGGGTTAGGGTTAGGGTTAGGGTTAGGGTTAGGGTTAGGGTTAGGGTTAGGGTTAGGGTTAGGGTTAGGGTTAGGGTTAGGGTTAGGGTTAGGGTTAGGGTTAGGGTTAGGGTTAGGGTTAGGGTTAGGGTTAGGGTTAGGGTTAGGGTTAGGGTTAGGGTTAGGGTTAGGGTTAGGGTTAGGGTTAGGGTTAGGGTTAGGGTTAGGGTTAGGGTTAGGGTTAGGGTTAGGGTTAGGGTTAGGGTTAGGGTTAGGGTTAGGGTTAGGGTTAGGGTTAGGGTTAGGGTTAGGGTTAGGGTTAGGGTTAGGGTTAGGGTTAGGGTTAGGGTTAGGGTTAGGGTTAGGGTTAGGGTTAGGGTTAGGGTTAGGGTTAGGGTTAGGGTTAGGGTTAGGGTTAGGGTTAGGGTTAGGGTTAGGGTTAGGGTTAGGGTTAGGGTTAGGGTTAGGGTTAGGGTTAGGGTTAGGGTTAGGGTTAGGGTTAGGGTTAGGGTTAGGGTTAGGGTTAGGGTTAGGGTTAGGGTTAGGGTTAGGGTTAGGGTTAGGGTTAGGGTTAGGGTTAGGGTTAGGGTTAGGGTTAGGGTTAGGGTTAGGGTTAGGGTTAGGGTTAGGGTTAGGGTTAGGGTTAGGGTTAGGGTTAGGGTTAGGGTTAGGGTTAGGGTTAGGGTTAGGGTTAGGGTTAGGGTTAGGGTTAGGGTTAGGGTTAGGGTTAGGGTTAGGGTTAGGGTTAGGGTTAGGGTTAGGGTTAGGGTTAGGGTTAGGGTTAGGGTTAGGGTTAGGGTTAGGGTTAGGGTTAGGGTTAGGGTTAGGGTTAGGGTTAGGGTTAGGGTTAGGGTTAGGGTTAGGGTTAGGGTTAGGGTTAGGGTTAGGGTTAGGGTTAGGGTTAGGGTTAGGGTTAGGGTTAGGGTTAGGGTTAGGGTTAGGGTTAGGGTTAGGGTTAGGGTTAGGGTTAGGGTTAGGGTTAGGGTTAGGGTTAGGGTTAGGGTTAGGGTTAGGGTTAGGGTTAGGGTTAGGGTTAGGGTTAGGGTTAGGGTTAGGGTTAGGGTTAGGGTTAGGGTTAGGGTTAGGGTTAGGGTTAGGGTTAGGGTTAGGGTTAGGGTTAGGGTTAGGGTTAGGGTTAGGGTTAGGGTTAGGGTTAGGGTTAGGGTTAGGGTTAGGGTTAGGGTTAGGGTTAGGGTTAGGGTTAGGGTTAGGGTTAGGGTTAGGGTTAGGGTTAGGGTTAGGGTTAGGGTTAGGGTTAGGGTTAGGGTTAGGGTTAGGGTTAGGGTTAGGGTTAGGGTTAGGGTTAGGGTTAGGGTTAGGGTTAGGGTTAGGGTTAGGGTTAGGGTTAGGGTTAGGGTTAGGGTTAGGGTTAGGGTTAGGGTTAGGGTTAGGGTTAGGGTTAGGGTTAGGGTTAGGGTTAGGGTTAGGGTTAGGGTTAGGGTTAGGGTTAGGGTTAGGGTTAGGGTTAGGGTTAGGGTTAGGGTTAGGGTTAGGGTTAGGGTTAGGGTTAGGGTTAGGGTTAGGGTTAGGGTTAGGGTTAGGGTTAGGGTTAGGGTTAGGGTTAGGGTTAGGGTTAGGGTTAGGGTTAGGGTTAGGGTTAGGGTTAGGGTTAGGGTTAGGGTTAGGGTTAGGGTTAGGGTTAGGGTTAGGGTTAGGGTTAGGGTTAGGGTTAGGGTTAGGGTTAGGGTTAGGGTTAGGGTTAGGGTTAGGGTTAGGGTTAGGGTTAGGGTTAGGGTTAGGGTTAGGGTTAGGGTTAGGGTTAGGGTTAGGGTTAGGGTTAGGGTTAGGGTTAGGGTTAGGGTTAGGGTTAGGGTTAGGGTTAGGGTTAGGGTTAGGGTTAGGGTTAGGGTTAGGGTTAGGGTTAGGGTTAGGGTTAGGGTTAGGGTTAGGGTTAGGGTTAGGGTTAGGGTTAGGGTTAGGGTTAGGGTTAGGGTTAGGGTTAGGGTTAGGGTTAGGGTTAGGGTTAGGGTTAGGGTTAGGGTTAGGGTTAGGGTTAGGGTTAGGGTTAGGGTTAGGGTTAGGGTTAGGGTTAGGGTTAGGGTTAGGGTTAGGGTT
>NW_026633903.1:0-8771 GCF_029227915.1 Hydractinia symbiolongicarpus | reverse complement strand
AATAAAAGGAGTTTAATCGCCGGCAAACGAAAACTCGCGATTTCCCGTAAATCCCGGACTCGGCCCGTATAGTCAAAAGTATACAAGGAAAGTACCCAGGGAGTAAACTGATTTCCCGAACGATTTTTTAAATTATTTTTTCACCACTAAAACGCATGAGACGTGTAGTTTTCAAAAATGTTTTCATTTTTGATGAGACGCTGAATAAAAGAAGTTTAATCGCCGGCAAACAAAAACCTGCGATTTCCCGTAAATCCCGGACTCGGCCCGTATAGTCAAAAGTATACAAAGAAACTACCCAGGGAGTAAACTCATTTCCAGAACGATTTTTTAAATTATCTTTTCACCACTAAAACGCATGACACTTGTAGTTTTCAAATATGTTTTCATTTTTGATGAGACGCTGAATAAAAGAAGTTTAATCGCCGGCAAACGAAAACCTGCGATTTCCCGTAAATCCCGGACTCGGCCCGTAAAGTCAAAAGTATACAAAGAAAGTAACCAAGGAGTAAACTCATTTCCCGAACGATTTTTTAAATTATTTTTTCACCACTAAAACGCATGAGACTTGTAGTTTTCAAAAATGTTTTCATTTTTGATGAGACGCTGAATAAAAGGAGTTTAATCGCCGGCAAACGAAAACCCGCCATTTCCCGTAAACCCAGGACTCGGCCCGTATAGTCAAAAGTATACAAAGAAAGCCTTAGGGTTAGGGTTAGGGTTAGGGTTAGGGTTAGGGTTAGGGTTAGGGTTAGGGTTAGGGTTAGGGTTAGGGTTAGGGTTAGGGTTAGGGTTAGGGTTAGGGTTAGGGTTAGGGTTAGGGTTAGGGTTAGGGTTAGGGTTAGGGTTAGGGTTAGGGTTAGGGTTAGGGTTAGGGTTAGGGTTAGGGTTAGGGTTAGGGTTAGGGTTAGGGTTAGGGTTAGGGTTAGGGTTAGGGTTAGGGTTAGGGTTAGGGTTAGGGTTAGGGTTAGGGTTAGGGTTAGGGTTAGGGTTAGGGTTAGGGTTAGGGTTAGGGTTAGGGTTAGGGTTAGGGTTAGGGTTAGGGTTAGGGTTAGGGTTAGGGTTAGGGTTAGGGTTAGGGTTAGGGTTAGGGTTAGGGTTAGGGTTAGGGTTAGGGTTAGGGTTAGGGTTAGGGTTAGGGTTAGGGTTAGGGTTAGGGTTAGGGTTAGGGTTAGGGTTAGGGTTAGGGTTAGGGTTAGGGTTAGGGTTAGGGTTAGGGTTAGGGTTAGGGTTAGGGTTAGGGTTAGGGTTAGGGTTAGGGTTAGGGTTAGGGTTAGGGTTAGGGTTAGGGTTAGGGTTAGGGTTAGGGTTAGGGTTAGGGTTAGGGTTAGGGTTAGGGTTAGGGTTAGGGTTAGGGTTAGGGTTAGGGTTAGGGTTAGGGTTAGGGTTAGGGTTAGGGTTAGGGTTAGGGTTAGGGTTAGGGTTAGGGTTAGGGTTAGGGTTAGGGTTAGGGTTAGGGTTAGGGTTAGGGTTAGGGTTAGGGTTAGGGTTAGGGTTAGGGTTAGGGTTAGGGTTAGGGTTAGGGTTAGGGTTAGGGTTAGGGTTAGGGTTAGGGTTAGGGTTAGGGTTAGGGTTAGGGTTAGGGTTAGGGTTAGGGTTAGGGTTAGGGTTAGGGTTAGGGTTAGGGTTAGGGTTAGGGTTAGGGTTAGGGTTAGGGTTAGGGTTAGGGTTAGGGTTAGGGTTAGGGTTAGGGTTAGGGTTAGGGTTAGGGTTAGGGTTAGGGTTAGGGTTAGGGTTAGGGTTAGGGTTAGGGTTAGGGTTAGGGTTAGGGTTAGGGTTAGGGTTAGGGTTAGGGTTAGGGTTAGGGTTAGGGTTAGGGTTAGGGTTAGGGTTAGGGTTAGGGTTAGGGTTAGGGTTAGGGTTAGGGTTAGGGTTAGGGTTAGGGTTAGGGTTAGGGTTAGGGTTAGGGTTAGGGTTAGGGTTAGGGTTAGGGTTAGGGTTAGGGTTAGGGTTAGGGTTAGGGTTAGGGTTAGGGTTAGGGTTAGGGTTAGGGTTAGGGTTAGGGTTAGGGTTAGGGTTAGGGTTAGGGTTAGGGTTAGGGTTAGGGTTAGGGTTAGGGTTAGGGTTAGGGTTAGGGTTAGGGTTAGGGTTAGGGTTAGGGTTAGGGTTAGGGTTAGGGTTAGGGTTAGGGTTAGGGTTAGGGTTAGGGTTAGGGTTAGGGTTAGGGTTAGGGTTAGGGTTAGGGTTAGGGTTAGGGTTAGGGTTAGGGTTAGGGTTAGGGTTAGGGTTAGGGTTAGGGTTAGGGTTAGGGTTAGGGTTAGGGTTAGGGTTAGGGTTAGGGTTAGGGTTAGGGTTAGGGTTAGGGTTAGGGTTAGGGTTAGGGTTAGGGTTAGGGTTAGGGTTAGGGTTAGGGTTAGGGTTAGGGTTAGGGTTAGGGTTAGGGTTAGGGTTAGGGTTAGGGTTAGGGTTAGGGTTAGGGTTAGGGTTAGGGTTAGGGTTAGGGTTAGGGTTAGGGTTAGGGTTAGGGTTAGGGTTAGGGTTAGGGTTAGGGTTAGGGTTAGGGTTAGGGTTAGGGTTAGGGTTAGGGTTAGGGTTAGGGTTAGGGTTAGGGTTAGGGTTAGGGTTAGGGTTAGGGTTAGGGTTAGGGTTAGGGTTAGGGTTAGGGTTAGGGTTAGGGTTAGGGTTAGGGTTAGGGTTAGGGTTAGGGTTAGGGTTAGGGTTAGGGTTAGGGTTAGGGTTAGGGTTAGGGTTAGGGTTAGGGTTAGGGTTAGGGTTAGGGTTAGGGTTAGGGTTAGGGTTAGGGTTAGGGTTAGGGTTAGGGTTAGGGTTAGGGTTAGGGTTAGGGTTAGGGTTAGGGTTAGGGTTAGGGTTAGGGTTAGGGTTAGGGTTAGGGTTAGGGTTAGGGTTAGGGTTAGGGTTAGGGTTAGGGTTAGGGTTAGGGTTAGGGTTAGGGTTAGGGTTAGGGTTAGGGTTAGGGTTAGGGTTAGGGTTAGGGTTAGGGTTAGGGTTAGGGTTAGGGTTAGGGTTAGGGTTAGGGTTAGGGTTAGGGTTAGGGTTAGGGTTAGGGTTAGGGTTAGGGTTAGGGTTAGGGTTAGGGTTAGGGTTAGGGTTAGGGTTAGGGTTAGGGTTAGGGTTAGGGTTAGGGTTAGGGTTAGGGTTAGGGTTAGGGTTAGGGTTAGGGTTAGGGTTAGGGTTAGGGTTAGGGTTAGGGTTAGGGTTAGGGTTAGGGTTAGGGTTAGGGTTAGGGTTAGGGTTAGGGTTAGGGTTAGGGTTAGGGTTAGGGTTAGGGTTAGGGTTAGGGTTAGGGTTAGGGTTAGGGTTAGGGTTAGGGTTAGGGTTAGGGTTAGGGTTAGGGTTAGGGTTAGGGTTAGGGTTAGGGTTAGGGTTAGGGTTAGGGTTAGGGTTAGGGTTAGGGTTAGGGTTAGGGTTAGGGTTAGGGTTAGGGTTAGGGTTAGGGTTAGGGTTAGGGTTAGGGTTAGGGTTAGGGTTAGGGTTAGGGTTAGGGTTAGGGTTAGGGTTAGGGTTAGGGTTAGGGTTAGGGTTAGGGTTAGGGTTAGGGTTAGGGTTAGGGTTAGGGTTAGGGTTAGGGTTAGGGTTAGGGTTAGGGTTAGGGTTAGGGTTAGGGTTAGGGTTAGGGTTAGGGTTAGGGTTAGGGTTAGGGTTAGGGTTAGGGTTAGGGTTAGGGTTAGGGTTAGGGTTAGGGTTAGGGTTAGGGTTAGGGTTAGGGTTAGGGTTAGGGTTAGGGTTAGGGTTAGGGTTAGGGTTAGGGTTAGGGTTAGGGTTAGGGTTAGGGTTAGGGTTAGGGTTAGGGTTAGGGTTAGGGTTAGGGTTAGGGTTAGGGTTAGGGTTAGGGTTAGGGTTAGGGTTAGGGTTAGGGTTAGGGTTAGGGTTAGGGTTAGGGTTAGGGTTAGGGTTAGGGTTAGGGTTAGGGTTAGGGTTAGGGTTAGGGTTAGGGTTAGGGTTAGGGTTAGGGTTAGGGTTAGGGTTAGGGTTAGGGTTAGGGTTAGGGTTAGGGTTAGGGTTAGGGTTAGGGTTAGGGTTAGGGTTAGGGTTAGGGTTAGGGTTAGGGTTAGGGTTAGGGTTAGGGTTAGGGTTAGGGTTAGGGTTAGGGTTAGGGTTAGGGTTAGGGTTAGGGTTAGGGTTAGGGTTAGGGTTAGGGTTAGGGTTAGGGTTAGGGTTAGGGTTAGGGTTAGGGTTAGGGTTAGGGTTAGGGTTAGGGTTAGGGTTAGGGTTAGGGTTAGGGTTAGGGTTAGGGTTAGGGTTAGGGTTAGGGTTAGGGTTAGGGTTAGGGTTAGGGTTAGGGTTAGGGTTAGGGTTAGGGTTAGGGTTAGGGTTAGGGTTAGGGTTAGGGTTAGGGTTAGGGTTAGGGTTAGGGTTAGGGTTAGGGTTAGGGTTAGGGTTAGGGTTAGGGTTAGGGTTAGGGTTAGGGTTAGGGTTAGGGTTAGGGTTAGGGTTAGGGTTAGGGTTAGGGTTAGGGTTAGGGTTAGGGTTAGGGTTAGGGTTAGGGTTAGGGTTAGGGTTAGGGTTAGGGTTAGGGTTAGGGTTAGGGTTAGGGTTAGGGTTAGGGTTAGGGTTAGGGTTAGGGTTAGGGTTAGGGTTAGGGTTAGGGTTAGGGTTAGGGTTAGGGTTAGGGTTAGGGTTAGGGTTAGGGTTAGGGTTAGGGTTAGGGTTAGGGTTAGGGTTAGGGTTAGGGTTAGGGTTAGGGTTAGGGTTAGGGTTAGGGTTAGGGTTAGGGTTAGGGTTAGGGTTAGGGTTAGGGTTAGGGTTAGGGTTAGGGTTAGGGTTAGGGTTAGGGTTAGGGTTAGGGTTAGGGTTAGGGTTAGGGTTAGGGTTAGGGTTAGGGTTAGGGTTAGGGTTAGGGTTAGGGTTAGGGTTAGGGTTAGGGTTAGGGTTAGGGTTAGGGTTAGGGTTAGGGTTAGGGTTAGGGTTAGGGTTAGGGTTAGGGTTAGGGTTAGGGTTAGGGTTAGGGTTAGGGTTAGGGTTAGGGTTAGGGTTAGGGTTAGGGTTAGGGTTAGGGTTAGGGTTAGGGTTAGGGTTAGGGTTAGGGTTAGGGTTAGGGTTAGGGTTAGGGTTAGGGTTAGGGTTAGGGTTAGGGTTAGGGTTAGGGTTAGGGTTAGGGTTAGGGTTAGGGTTAGGGTTAGGGTTAGGGTTAGGGTTAGGGTTAGGGTTAGGGTTAGGGTTAGGGTTAGGGTTAGGGTTAGGGTTAGGGTTAGGGTTAGGGTTAGGGTTAGGGTTAGGGTTAGGGTTAGGGTTAGGGTTAGGGTTAGGGTTAGGGTTAGGGTTAGGGTTAGGGTTAGGGTTAGGGTTAGGGTTAGGGTTAGGGTTAGGGTTAGGGTTAGGGTTAGGGTTAGGGTTAGGGTTAGGGTTAGGGTTAGGGTTAGGGTTAGGGTTAGGGTTAGGGTTAGGGTTAGGGTTAGGGTTAGGGTTAGGGTTAGGGTTAGGGTTAGGGTTAGGGTTAGGGTTAGGGTTAGGGTTAGGGTTAGGGTTAGGGTTAGGGTTAGGGTTAGGGTTAGGGTTAGGGTTAGGGTTAGGGTTAGGGTTAGGGTTAGGGTTAGGGTTAGGGTTAGGGTTAGGGTTAGGGTTAGGGTTAGGGTTAGGGTTAGGGTTAGGGTTAGGGTTAGGGTTAGGGTTAGGGTTAGGGTTAGGGTTAGGGTTAGGGTTAGGGTTAGGGTTAGGGTTAGGGTTAGGGTTAGGGTTAGGGTTAGGGTTAGGGTTAGGGTTAGGGTTAGGGTTAGGGTTAGGGTTAGGGTTAGGGTTAGGGTTAGGGTTAGGGTTAGGGTTAGGGTTAGGGTTAGGGTTAGGGTTAGGGTTAGGGTTAGGGTTAGGGTTAGGGTTAGGGTTAGGGTTAGGGTTAGGGTTAGGGTTAGGGTTAGGGTTAGGGTTAGGGTTAGGGTTAGGGTTAGGGTTAGGGTTAGGGTTAGGGTTAGGGTTAGGGTTAGGGTTAGGGTTAGGGTTAGGGTTAGGGTTAGGGTTAGGGTTAGGGTTAGGGTTAGGGTTAGGGTTAGGGTTAGGGTTAGGGTTAGGGTTAGGGTTAGGGTTAGGGTTAGGGTTAGGGTTAGGGTTAGGGTTAGGGTTAGGGTTAGGGTTAGGGTTAGGGTTAGGGTTAGGGTTAGGGTTAGGGTTAGGGTTAGGGTTAGGGTTAGGGTTAGGGTTAGGGTTAGGGTTAGGGTTAGGGTTAGGGTTAGGGTTAGGGTTAGGGTTAGGGTTAGGGTTAGGGTTAGGGTTAGGGTTAGGGTTAGGGTTAGGGTTAGGGTTAGGGTTAGGGTTAGGGTTAGGGTTAGGGTTAGGGTTAGGGTTAGGGTTAGGGTTAGGGTTAGGGTTAGGGTTAGGGTTAGGGTTAGGGTTAGGGTTAGGGTTAGGGTTAGGGTTAGGGTTAGGGTTAGGGTTAGGGTTAGGGTTAGGGTTAGGGTTAGGGTTAGGGTTAGGGTTAGGGTTAGGGTTAGGGTTAGGGTTAGGGTTAGGGTTAGGGTTAGGGTTAGGGTTAGGGTTAGGGTTAGGGTTAGGGTTAGGGTTAGGGTTAGGGTTAGGGTTAGGGTTAGGGTTAGGGTTAGGGTTAGGGTTAGGGTTAGGGTTAGGGTTAGGGTTAGGGTTAGGGTTAGGGTTAGGGTTAGGGTTAGGGTTAGGGTTAGGGTTAGGGTTAGGGTTAGGGTTAGGGTTAGGGTTAGGGTTAGGGTTAGGGTTAGGGTTAGGGTTAGGGTTAGGGTTAGGGTTAGGGTTAGGGTTAGGGTTAGGGTTAGGGTTAGGGTTAGGGTTAGGGTTAGGGTTAGGGTTAGGGTTAGGGTTAGGGTTAGGGTTAGGGTTAGGGTTAGGGTTAGGGTTAGGGTTAGGGTTAGGGTTAGGGTTAGGGTTAGGGTTAGGGTTAGGGTTAGGGTTAGGGTTAGGGTTAGGGTTAGGGTTAGGGTTAGGGTTAGGGTTAGGGTTAGGGTTAGGGTTAGGGTTAGGGTTAGGGTTAGGGTTAGGGTTAGGGTTAGGGTTAGGGTTAGGGTTAGGGTTAGGGTTAGGGTTAGGGTTAGGGTTAGGGTTAGGGTTAGGGTTAGGGTTAGGGTTAGGGTTAGGGTTAGGGTTAGGGTTAGGGTTAGGGTTAGGGTTAGGGTTAGGGTTAGGGTTAGGGTTAGGGTTAGGGTTAGGGTTAGGGTTAGGGTTAGGGTTAGGGTTAGGGTTAGGGTTAGGGTTAGGGTTAGGGTTAGGGTTAGGGTTAGGGTTAGGGTTAGGGTTAGGGTTAGGGTTAGGGTTAGGGTTAGGGTTAGGGTTAGGGTTAGGGTTAGGGTTAGGGTTAGGGTTAGGGTTAGGGTTAGGGTTAGGGTTAGGGTTAGGGTTAGGGTTAGGGTTAGGGTTAGGGTTAGGGTTAGGGTTAGGGTTAGGGTTAGGGTTAGGGTTAGGGTTAGGGTTAGGGTTAGGGTTAGGGTTAGGGTTAGGGTTAGGGTTAGGGTTAGGGTTAGGGTTAGGGTTAGGGTTAGGGTTAGGGTTAGGGTTAGGGTTAGGGTTAGGGTTAGGGTTAGGGTTAGGGTTAGGGTTAGGGTTAGGGTTAGGGTTAGGGTTAGGGTTAGGGTTAGGGTTAGGGTTAGGGTTAGGGTTAGGGTTAGGGTTAGGGTTAGGGTTAGGGTTAGGGTTAGGGTTAGGGTTAGGGTTAGGGTTAGGGTTAGGGTTAGGGTTAGGGTTAGGGTTAGGGTTAGGGTTAGGGTTAGGGTTAGGGTTAGGGTTAGGGTTAGGGTTAGGGTTAGGGTTAGGGTTAGGGTTAGGGTTAGGGTTAGGGTTAGGGTTAGGGTTAGGGTTAGGGTTAGGGTTAGGGTTAGGGTTAGGGTTAGGGTTAGGGTTAGGGTTAGGGTTAGGGTTAGGGTTAGGGTTAGGGTTAGGGTTAGGGTTAGGGTTAGGGTTAGGGTTAGGGTTAGGGTTAGGGTTAGGGTTAGGGTTAGGGTTAGGGTTAGGGTTAGGGTTAGGGTTAGGGTTAGGGTTAGGGTTAGGGTTAGGGTTAGGGTTAGGGTTAGGGTTAGGGTTAGGGTTAGGGTTAGGGTTAGGGTTAGGGTTAGGGTTAGGGTTAGGGTTAGGGTTAGGGTTAGGGTTAGGGTTAGGGTTAGGGTTAGGGTTAGGGTTAGGGTTAGGGTTAGGGTTAGGGTTAGGGTTAGGGTTAGGGTTAGGGTTAGGGTTAGGGTTAGGGTTAGGGTTAGGGTTAGGGTTAGGGTTAGGGTTAGGGTTAGGGTTAGGGTTAGGGTTAGGGTTAGGGTTAGGGTTAGGGTTAGGGTTAGGGTTAGGGTTAGGGTTAGGGTTAGGGTTAGGGTTAGGGTTAGGGTTAGGGTTAGGGTTAGGGTTAGGGTTAGGGTTAGGGTTAGGGTTAGGGTTAGGGTTAGGGTTAGGGTTAGGGTTAGGGTTAGGGTTAGGGTTAGGGTTAGGGTTAGGGTTAGGGTTAGGGTTAGGGTTAGGGTTAGGGTTAGGGTTAGGGTTAGGGTTAGGGTTAGGGTTAGGGTTAGGGTTAGGGTTAGGGTTAGGGTTAGGGTTAGGGTTAGGGTTAGGGTTAGGGTTAGGGTTAGGGTTAGGGTTAGGGTTAGGGTTAGGGTTAGGGTTAGGGTTAGGGTTAGGGTTAGGGTTAGGGTTAGGGTTAGGGTTAGGGTTAGGGTTAGGGTTAGGGTTAGGGTTAGGGTTAGGGTTAGGGTTAGGGTTAGGGTTAGGGTTAGGGTTAGGGTTAGGGTTAGGGTTAGGGTTAGGGTTAGGGTTAGGGTTAGGGTTAGGGTTAGGGTTAGGGTTAGGGTTAGGGTCTAGGGTTAGGGTTAGGGTTAGGGTTAGGGTTAGGGTTAGGGTTAGGGTTAGGGTTAGGGTTAGGGTTAGGGTTAGGGTTA
>NW_026633902.1:0-8954 GCF_029227915.1 Hydractinia symbiolongicarpus | reverse complement strand
CTAACCCTAACCCTAACCCTAACCCTAACCCTAACCCTAACCCTAACCCTAACCCTAACCCTAACCCTAACCCTAACCCTAACCCTAACCCTAACCCTAACCCTAACCCTAACCCTAACCCTAACCCTAACCCTAACCCTAACCCTAACCCTAACCCTAACCCTAACCCTAACCCTAACCCTAACCCTAACCCTAACCCTAACCCTAACCCTAACCCTAACCCTAACCCTAACCCTAACCCTAACCCTAACCCTAACCCTAACCCTAACCCTAACCCTAACCCTAACCCTAACCCTAACCCTAACCCTAACCCTAACCCTAACCCTAACCCTAACCCTAACCCTAACCCTAACCCTAACCCTAACCCTAACCCTAACCCTAACCCTAACCCTAACCCTAACCCTAACCCTAACCCTAACCCTAACCCTAACCCTAACCCTAACCTCTAACCCTAACCCTAACCCTAACCCTAACCCTAACCCTAACCCTAACCCTAACCCTAACCCTAACCCTAACCCTAACCCTAACCCTAACCCTAACCCTAACCCTAACCCTAACCCTAACCCTAACCCTAACCCTAACCCTAACCCTAACCCTAACCCTAACCCTAACCCTAACCCTAACCCTAACCCTAACCCTAACCCTAACCCTAACCCTAACCCTAACCCTAACCCTAACCCTAACCCTAACCCTAACCCTAACCCTAACCCTAACCCTAACCCTAACCCTAACCCTAACCCTAACCCTAACCCTAACCCTAACCCTAACCCTAACCCTAACCCTAACCCTAACCCTAACCCTAACCCTAACCCTAACCCTAACCCTAACCCTAACCCTAACCCTAACCCTAACCCTAACCCTAACCCTAACCCTAACCCTAACCCTAACCCTAACCCTAACCCTAACCCTAACCCTAACCCTAACCCTAACCCTAACCCTAACCCTAACCCTAACCCTAACCCTAACCCTAACCCTAACCCTAACCCTAACCCTAACCCTAACCCTAACCCTAACCCTAACCCTAACCCTAACCCTAACCCTAACCCTAACCCTAACCCTAACCCTAACCCTAACCCTAACCCTAACCCTAACCCTAACCCTAACCCTAACCCTAACCCTAACCCTAACCCTAACCCTAACCCTAACCCTAACCCTAACCCTAACCCTAACCCTAACCCTAACCCTAACCCTAACCCTAACCCTAACCCTAACCCTAACCCTAACCCTAACCCTAACCCTAACCCTAACCCTAACCCTAACCCTAACCCTAACCCTAACCCTAACCCTAACCCTAACCCTAACCCTAACCCTAACCCTAACCCTAACCCTAACCCTAACCCTAACCCTAACCCTAACCCTAACCCTAACCCTAACCCTAACCCTAACCCTAACCCTAACCCTAACCCTAACCCTAACCCTAACCCTAACCCTAACCCTAACCCTAACCCTAACCCTAACCCTAACCCTAACCCTAACCCTAACCCTAACCCTAACCCTAACCCTAACCCTAACCCTAACCCTAACCCTAACCCTAACCCTAACCCTAACCCTAACCCTAACCCTAACCCTAACCCTAACCCTAACCCTAACCCTAACCCTAACCCTAACCCTAACCCTAACCCTAACCCTAACCCTAACCCTAACCCTAACCCTAACCCTAACCCTAACCCTAACCCTAACCCTAACCCTAACCCTAACCCTAACCCTAACCCTAACCCTAACCCTAACCCTAACCCTAACCCTAACCCTAACCCTAACCCTAACCCTAACCCTAACCCTAACCCTAACCCTAACCCTAACCCTAACCCTAACCCTAACCCTAACCCTAACCCTAACCCTAACCCTAACCCTAACCCTAACCCTAACCCTAACCCTAACCCTAACCCTAACCCTAACCCTAACCCTAACCCTAACCCTAACCCTAACCCTAACCCTAACCCTAACCCTAACCCTAACCCTAACCCTAACCCTAACCCTAACCCTAACCCTAACCCTAACCCTAACCCTAACCCTAACCCTAACCCTAACCCTAACCCTAACCCTAACCCTAACCCTAACCCTAACCCTAACCCTAACCCTAACCCTAACCCTAACCCTAACCCTAACCCTAACCCTAACCCTAACCCTAACCCTAACCCTAACCCTAACCCTAACCCTAACCCTAACCCTAACCCTAACCCTAACCCTAACCCTAACCCTAACCCTAACCCTAACCCTAACCCTAACCCTAACCCTAACCCTAACCCTAACCCTAACCCTAACCCTAACCCTAACCCTAACCCTAACCCTAACCCTAACCCTAACCCTAACCCTAACCCTAACCCTAACCCTAACCCTAACCCTAACCCTAACCCTAACCCTAACCCTAACCCTAACCCTAACCCTAACCCTAACCCTAACCCTAACCCTAACCCTAACCCTAACCCTAACCCTAACCCTAACCCTAACCCTAACCCTAACCCTAACCCTAACCCTAACCCTAACCCTAACCCTAACCCTAACCCTAACCCTAACCCTAACCCTAACCCTAACCCTAACCCTAACCCTAACCCTAACCCTAACCCTAACCCTAACCCTAACCCTAACCCTAACCCTAACCCTAACCCTAACCCTAACCCTAACCCTAACCCTAACCCTAACCCTAACCCTAACCCTAACCCTAACCCTAACCCTAACCCTAACCCTAACCCTAACCCTAACCCTAACCCTAACCCTAACCCTAACCCTAACCCTAACCCTAACCCTAACCCTAACCCTAACCCTAACCCTAACCCTAACCCTAACCCTAACCCTAACCCTAACCCTAACCCTAACCCTAACCCTAACCCTAACCCTAACCCTAACCCTAACCCTAACCCTAACCCTAACCCTAACCCTAACCCTAACCCTAACCCTAACCCTAACCCTAACCCTAACCCTAACCCTAACCCTAACCCTAACCCTAACCCTAACCCTAACCCTAACCCTAACCCTAACCCTAACCCTAACCCTAACCCTAACCCTAACCCTAACCCTAACCCTAACCCTAACCCTAACCCTAACCCTAACCCTAACCCTAACCCTAACCCTAACCCTAACCCTAACCCTAACCCTAACCCTAACCCTAACCCTAACCCTAACCCTAACCCTAACCCTAACCCTAACCCTAACCCTAACCCTAACCCTAACCCTAACCCTAACCCTAACCCTAACCCTAACCCTAACCCTAACCCTAACCCTAACCCTAACCCTAACCCTAACCCTAACCCTAACCCTAACCCTAACCCTAACCCTAACCCTAACCCTAACCCTAACCCTAACCCTAACCCTAACCCTAACCCTAACCCTAACCCTAACCCTAACCCTAACCCTAACCCTAACCCTAACCCTAACCCTAACCCTAACCCTAACCCTAACCCTAACCCTAACCCTAACCCTAACCCTAACCCTAACCCTAACCCTAACCCTAACCCTAACCCTAACCCTAACCCTAACCCTAACCCTAACCCTAACCCTAACCCTAACCCTAACCCTAACCCTAACCCTAACCCTAACCCTAACCCTAACCCTAACCCTAACCCTAACCCTAACCCTAACCCTAACCCTAACCCTAACCCTAACCCTAACCCTAACCCTAACCCTAACCCTAACCCTAACCCTAACCCTAACCCTAACCCTAACCCTAACCCTAACCCTAACCCTAACCCTAACCCTAACCCTAACCCTAACCCTAACCCTAACCCTAACCCTAACCCTAACCCTAACCCTAACCCTAACCCTAACCCTAACCCTAACCCTAACCCTAACCCTAACCCTAACCCTAACCCTAACCCTAACCCTAACCCTAACCCTAACCCTAACCCTAACCCTAACCCTAACCCTAACCCTAACCCTAACCCTAACCCTAACCCTAACCCTAACCCTAACCCTAACCCTAACCCTAACCCTAACCCTAACCCTAACCCTAACCCTAACCCTAACCCTAACCCTAACCCTAACCCTAACCCTAACCCTAACCCTAACCCTAACCCTAACCCTAACCCTAACCCTAACCCTAACCCTAACCCTAACCCTAACCCTAACCCTAACCCTAACCCTAACCCTAACCCTAACCCTAACCCTAACCCTAACCCTAACCCTAACCCTAACCCTAACCCTAACCCTAACCCTAACCCTAACCCTAACCCTAACCCTAACCCTAACCCTAACCCTAACCCTAACCCTAACCCTAACCCTAACCCTAACCCTAACCCTAACCCTAACCCTAACCCTAACCCTAACCCTAACCCTAACCCTAACCCTAACCCTAACCCTAACCCTAACCCTAACCCTAACCCTAACCCTAACCCTAACCCTAACCCTAACCCTAACCCTAACCCTAACCCTAACCCTAACCCTAACCCTAACCCTAACCCTAACCCTAACCCTAACCCTAACCCTAACCCTAACCCTAACCCTAACCCTAACCCTAACCCTAACCCTAACCCTAACCCTAACCCTAACCCTAACCCTAACCCTAACCCTAACCCTAACCCTAACCCTAACCCTAACCCTAACCCTAACCCTAACCCTAACCCTAACCCTAACCCTAACCCTAACCCTAACCCTAACCCTAACCCTAACCCTAACCCTAACCCTAACCCTAACCCTAACCCTAACCCTAACCCTAACCCTAACCCTAACCCTAACCCTAACCCTAACCCTAACCCTAACCCTAACCCTAACCCTAACCCTAACCCTAACCCTAACCCTAACCCTAACCCTAACCCTAACCCTAACCCTAACCCTAACCCTAACCCTAACCCTAACCCTAACCCTAACCCTAACCCTAACCCTAACCCTAACCCTAACCCTAACCCTAACCCTAACCCTAACCCTAACCCTAACCCTAACCCTAACCCTAACCCTAACCCTAACCCTAACCCTAACCCTAACCCTAACCCTAACCCTAACCCTAACCCTAACCCTAACCCTAACCCTAACCCTAACCCTAACCCTAACCCTAACCCTAACCCTAACCCTAACCCTAACCCTAACCCTAACCCTAACCCTAACCCTAACCCTAACCCTAACCCTAACCCTAACCCTAACCCTAACCCTAACCCTAACCCTAACCCTAACCCTAACCCTAACCCTAACCCTAACCCTAACCCTAACCCTAACCCTAACCCTAACCCTAACCCTAACCCTAACCCTAACCCTAACCCTAACCCTAACCCTAACCCTAACCCTAACCCTAACCCTAACCCTAACCCTAACCCTAACCCTAACCCTAACCCTAACCCTAACCCTAACCCTAACCCTAACCCTAACCCTAACCCTAACCCTAACCCTAACCCTAACCCTAACCCTAACCCTAACCCTAACCCTAACCCTAACCCTAACCCTAACCCTAACCCTAACCCTAACCCTAACCCTAACCCTAACCCTAACCCTAACCCTAACCCTAACCCTAACCCTAACCCTAACCCTAACCCTAACCCTAACCCTAACCCTAACCCTAACCCTAACCCTAACCCTAACCCTAACCCTAACCCTAACCCTAACCCTAACCCTAACCCTAACCCTAACCCTAACCCTAACCCTAACCCTAACCCTAACCCTAACCCTAACCCTAACCCTAACCCTAACCCTAACCCTAACCCTAACCCTAACCCTAACCCTAACCCTAACCCTAACCCTAACCCTAACCCTAACCCTAACCCTAACCCTAACCCTAACCCTAACCCTAACCCTAACCCTAACCCTAACCCTAACCCTAACCCTAACCCTAACCCTAACCCTAACCCTAACCCTAACCCTAACCCTAACCCTAACCCTAACCCTAACCCTAACCCTAACCCTAACCCTAACCCTAACCCTAACCCTAACCCTAACCCTAACCCTAACCCTAACCCTAACCCTAACCCTAACCCTAACCCTAACCCTAACCCTAACCCTAACCCTAACCCTAACCCTAACCCTAACCCTAACCCTAACCCTAACCCTAACCCTAACCCTAACCCTAACCCTAACCCTAACCCTAACCCTAACCCTAACCCTAACCCTAACCCTAACCCTAACCCTAACCCTAACCCTAACCCTAACCCTAACCCTAACCCTAACCCTAACCCTAACCCTAACCCTAACCCTAACCCTAACCCTAACCCTAACCCTAACCCTAACCCTAACCCTAACCCTAACCCTAACCCTAACCCTAACCCTAACCCTAACCCTAACCCTAACCCTAACCCTAACCCTAACCCTAACCCTAACCCTAACCCTAACCCTAACCCTAACCCTAACCCTAACCCTAACCCTAACCCTAACCCTAACCCTAACCCTAACCCTAACCCTAACCCTAACCCTAACCCTAACCCTAACCCTAACCCTAACCCTAACCCTAACCCTAACCCTAACCCTAACCCTAACCCTAACCCTAACCCTAACCCTAACCCTAACCCTAACCCTAACCCTAACCCTAACCCTAACCCTAACCCTAACCCTAACCCTAACCCTAACCCTAACCCTAACCCTAACCCTAACCCTAACCCTAACCCTAACCCTAACCCTAACCCTAACCCTAACCCTAACCCTAACCCTAACCCTAACCCTAACCCTAACCCTAACCCTAACCCTAACCCTAACCCTAACCCTAACCCTAACCCTAACCCTAACCCTAACCCTAACCCTAACCCTAACC
Organism: Hydractinia symbiolongicarpus; assembly: GCF_029227915.1. Lineage (NCBI taxonomy): Eukaryota > Metazoa > Cnidaria > Hydrozoa > Anthoathecata > Hydractiniidae > Hydractinia > Hydractinia symbiolongicarpus. The sequence continues at coordinate 2,293 of NW_026633902.1, read as the reverse complement.
CTAACCCTAACCCTAACCCTAACCCTAACCCTAACCCTAACCCTAACCCTAACCCTAACCCTAACCCTAACCCTAACCCTAACCCTAACCCTAACCCTAACCCTAACCCTAACCCTAACCCTAACCCTAACCCTAACCCTAACCCTAACCCTAACCCTAACCCTAACCCTAACCCTAACCCTAACCCTAACCCTAACCCTAACCCTAACCCTAACCCTAACCCTAACCCTAACCCTAACCCTAACCCTAACCCTAACCCTAACCCTAACCCTAACCCTAACCCTAACCCTAACCCTAACCCTAACCCTAACCCTAACCCTAACCCTAACCCTAACCCTAACCCTAACCCTAACCCTAACCCTAACCCTAACCCTAACCCTAACCCTAACCCTAACCCTAACCCTAACCCTAACCCTAACCCTAACCCTAACCCTAACCCTAACCCTAACCCTAACCCTAACCCTAACCCTAACCCTAACCCTAACCCTAACCCTAACCCTAACCCTAACCCTAACCCTAACCCTAACCCTAACCCTAACCCTAACCCTAACCCTAACCCTAACCCTAACCCTAACCCTAACCCTAACCCTAACCCTAACCCTAACCCTAACCCTAACCCTAACCCTAACCCTAACCCTAACCCTAACCCTAACCCTAACCCTAACCCTAACCCTAACCCTAACCCTAACCCTAACCCTAACCCTAACCCTAACCCTAACCCTAACCCTAACCCTAACCCTAACCCTAACCCTAACCCTAACCCTAACCCTAACCCTAACCCTAACCCTAACCCTAACCCTAACCCTAACCCTAACCCTAACCCTAACCCTAACCCTAACCCTAACCCTAACCCTAACCCTAACCCTAACCCTAACCCTAACCCTAACCCTAACCCTAACCCTAACCCTAACCCTAACCCTAACCCTAACCCTAACCCTAACCCTAACCCTAACCCTAATTTCCCAAACGATTTTTTGAATTATTATTTCACCACTAAAGCCCATGAGACTTGTAGTTTTTAAAAATGTTTTCATTTTTGATGAGACGCTGAATAAAAGAAGTTTAATCGTTGGCAAACGAAAACCCGCGATTTCCCGTAAATCCCGGACTCGGCCGTATAGTCAAAAGTATACAAAGAAAGTACCCAGGGAGTAAACTCATTTCCCGAACGATTTTTTAAATTATTTTTTCACCACTAAAACGCATGAGACTTGTAGTTTTCAGAAATGTTTTCATTTTTGATGAGACGGTTAATGAAAGAAGTTTAATCGCCGGCAAACGAAAACCCGCGATTTCCCGTAAATCCCGGACTCGGCCGTATAGTCAAAAGTATACAAAGAAAGTACCCAGGGAGTAAACTCATTTCCCGAACGATTTTTTAAATTATTTTTTCACCACTAAAACGCATGAGACTTGTAGTTTTCAGAAATGTTTTCATTTTTGATGAGACGCTTAATGAAAATGGTTTAATCGCCGGCAAACGAAAACCCGCGATTTCCCGTAAATCCCGGGCTTGGCCGGTATAGTCGAATGTATACAAAGAAAGTACCCTGTGAGCAAACTCATTTCCAAAACGATTTTTTAAATTATCTTTTCACCACTAAAACGCATGACACTTGTAGTTTTCAAAAATGTTTTCATTTTTGATGAGACGCTAAATAAAAGAAGTTTAATCGCCGGCAAACGAAAACCCGCCATTTCCGGTAATCCCCGGACTCGGCCCGTATAGTCAAAAGTATACAAAGAAAGTACCCAAGGAGTAAACTCCTTTTCCGAACGATTTTTTAAATTATTTTTTCACCACTAAAACGCATGAGACTTGTAGTTTTCAAAAATGTTTTCATTTTTGATGAGACGGTTAATGAAAGAAGTTTAATCGCCGGCAAACGGAAACCCGCGATTTCCCGTAAATCCCGGGCTTGGCCCGTATAGTCGAATGTATACAAAGAAAGTACCCTGTGAGTAAACTCATTTCCCGAACGATTTTTTAAATTATCTTTTCACCATTAAAACGCATGAGACTTGTAGTTTTCAGAAATGTTTTCATTTTTGATGAGACGCTGAATAAAAGTAGATTTTATCGCCGGCAAACGAAAACCCGCGACTTCCCGTAAATCCCGGACTCGGCCCGTATAGTCAAAAGTATACAAAGAAAGTACCCAAGGAGTAAACTCATTTCCCGAACGATTTTTTAAATTATTTTTTCACCACTAAAACGCATGAGACTTGTAGTTTTCAAAAATGTTTTCATTTTTGATGAGACGGTTAATGAAAGAAGTTTAATCGCCGGCAA
>NW_026633901.1:0-9000 GCF_029227915.1 Hydractinia symbiolongicarpus | reverse complement strand
GAATCAATTAAAACCCTCGTTTAAGCAGTCTTGCCACTTCTTTTGCAGTGGTGATCCAATCGGCGTTTGCTCAGTTCACGTTAAGTAAATATAAGCCTGCTTGGAAAAAGTGTATGAGATGGTCACGATCATTTAGCAGATCCGTTTTTTATGTGTCTTTATGTTATCGGTTTGTTGAAAGAAAATTTTTCCGCATTTTGTTGCATTCACTGGGGTCCTAATTCAGCGGAAACCAAGTCCAACTAATCAAAATTTCGTTCAAAACCAAGAATAACTCTTAACTCCACAAATACTAACCCAAATAGTGATTCTATGCGATTATACTAACAATTTTTTACATCTTAGATTTATAGTGATGTGCTATTAGAATTTGCAGAATTCTACGAATTGGAGAGTTAAAGTAACTGAAGCTATAAGACATCCAGCAAGAACACAAAGGTATTAAAATAAAAGTCCCTCAATCTCAAACAGCTAAAGCATCTTATAACAAAAGGCAAAAAACACTGGGAACGAGGGTGGCGAAACTCCATAAAAGAAGTATTTTCTAATGTCATTTTGTTCGAAATTAAGTGCCAATTATATTTTTTTCTTTCTTTTTTGGAAATAAAAAAGCAAGAAGAAATTTAACCATTAAGAAACAATTTCATGCACTACTTTAGTTCGGAAAATACTTTATTTTGAGAAAGCTTAGAAACATTACAAAGTGAAGTAAATGCTTAAAAATCTGTCCCAAATAAAAACGTCAAAACGTTGCAGTTCACAATGCCAAGTGAAAGATAAAGTAAAATGTCGGAAAAAAGGGGGCACTTTTTTTCCATAAATGATTGTTTCTTTTCATCATTTTAAGAAGTTTTTCTTTTTTCGTAATTTCTTTCACTTTTTACTCCATTTCAATTATTATCATTCTTGTGACTTTCTACTTTTATAATATCAGTCAGGAATCTACATCCCCCGAGAAAGAGTTGTAAGTCATAGTGAAACAAAATATATTAAGGTCCTTTTTTGCAATTTTGGCCCCCTCACCCTAAATCGTTATCTGGCGGCCCTAAATTATCACTATAGAAAAAGTAAATTTACGATAAAAAGTACATATACGATAAAATCGACTTTATGGTTTTTTTATTTTTTTATTTCTTGGAAGAGGAATAAAGGAAAGGACTAAAGAGCAATATTTTGCACGAAAGCGTACGACTTTCATAACAAAAAATGTATGTATTACTTTTTTTTGCGAAAACTAAAGAAAAAACATGTTGAAAACTACCTGCAGTTCTTAAAAATTTGAGCTGTGCAAATTATGCACATAGTAGAAACCAGGCTTTGCACTATTTCACGCTTTTGTTAGCCATTGTGTAAATAAATCTTTATTTTGTTCAGCGCTCTTATTGAGGTTTAATAAAAAAAATTTGAGCTCTGACCATGGAAGAAAAGTAGGGTTACTGCCAATAAATACTTTGTTTTTATGTCGTTAGGCTAATTATAAGAAATTGAGTAATATTATTAATGCCCATAGTCAAAGCCTTTATTATGCGTTATTTTGTGTTTATCATGTTTAATTTTTCGACAATGTCTGCACCAATATTTACTACGTTAACATCTTAAGGAGATAATACTTCAACAACAACGGCCACAACATTTCTATATAATCTGCATCCACCGCAATTTTGGGTTAATAAAAAACTACAGGCTGCAAGTTTGAACCATCACCTCTTCAGAATAACAGCAGGGACATCCAGTTAACGCAGCTTGAACCATTGATTTCTGTATTCCTATACCTCTGGGCGTTAAGGTCAAAGACCCTGACACCGTTGGCCAGGAATCCAGAAACCAAGTGCGCTAACATCTAATCGAGCTTCATTGGATGTGATTGCACTTTTCTGGTCAAAGCGTTCGTTTTGTAGTGGAGCAAGCAACGGTTTAATTCGTACGTCTCTACAAACTTCTTTCAAAAGCTGAGCAGTTACATCACGTATTTGTTTACGTAAATGCATCTCTGTATTGTTATTCTTCAATGAAAAAATCCGATTGCAATATCTTCATCTATTTACGTCTTTGTATTTCCGGGAAACACCAGGCTCGCCAGACAAACAATCTCTAACAACTAGGTAGTGAGGAACAGCACAATCCAAATAAATTGGTGAGATTTCTTTTAATTAGATTAGACGGTTGAGTGTCAAGTGTAGTTTGAAAAACTTCTGGGGTTTATAATAAAACTTGCCATGCCAAATATAACAAGGCGATATTGTCGATGGATTGTTCTTTTTTTGCGAAAAAAAGAACGAAAAGTAACAGAGACACAATCTTGGTATTTGCATTTTTTAGATATTTGATATTTTTTTTGTCGTAAAGTAAAAACTTTTTGACGTGCGCATTTATATTTGGAGTGAAATATTTTCTTGTAATTGGTCTGGTATGGACCACTGTAACTGATGGACCATTGGAAAAACAATTAAAAATTTTTGGACAGGGCACTAATTACTAAATAAGTATTAAGGAAGCCTCGTTCGCAGGAAATTTTCTACCGTCCTCATATATCGGAAAAAAGAAAAGTAGCCCTGGGAACGAGTCATAACGTTGATTAGGCTTACATAGAAGTAAGATTTTACTGTGGTAAACTGTCGTGGTCAGTACGTGTGCGGAGTAAAATTTCAATAAATCAATTTAAAATGGCAAGAATTTGTTTCAACAATTTTTTTAGTACATCTTTTTCTTTTGAGTTTCTGTGTTTTTAATTTATTGTCTCTCTTTTTTTCATTACTTTATGTTTCGTAACTTCCTTTCCCTCTGTATATTTCTTTCATTTTGAAGATTTTTAGAACACGTTTGTGAAGCAGGTATTTAATTACAAATGCAATACTAAACAAGTAGAAAGTATGCGGCAAGTGATAAGACACCCGCTATTAATGTACACACTTAGTTACTGATGTCTCTCGAGTTGGAATGAATAACTTGACAAAGTTGATCCATGGGTGGATTTTTAAATAGGAGATCGCGCAGTCACCGCCGAGGAAGACCGAACTCTTTAACAATCGGCTGCCAATGATCATCTCCTTGCTGAAAAAAATGTCTTCAGCAATGTATCATCAAAGCAGGGTCGATTCGAACTACGAAAACACCCTACGAGAAAAAAAAACGAGATTTGCAAGAAAACTACCCTGGCACAAGAAAAAAACCATCTGGGTACCGGGAAATCTCGGCTTAAGCTACGATTACATGTATACTCTTCAGCGCTGCCCCCGAGATATAGTTTGTCTGATAACTGAGACATATCGGGAGCCATGTTGTATACATCGCCACAGCATGAAATAGATCGATAGATCGGCTGTTCTAATAGGACCTCTTATTAGAACAGCCGATCTATCCCGGCTTCCGAGATATCTCAACAACTGGGAAGAATACGGATCATATAATCAGCTTCTAAGAAGCGCAGGAAACTAGAATGATTATAAAAAAATACTTTTAAAATATCCGACCATGTTTTTTGTAAAACTGCCGATTAGAGGATCCTGGTCAAATTGTGCTGTAATAATATTTATTAGCTTTTCAGCTTGAAAGGTTTTTTACATACTATGCTGGGGTGTTTTAAAAAACAAGAGTAGTTGCGAACGACCTACAATAAACAATAATAATAAAAAAAATTTATTCAAAAATATAATACATCAAAGACGTTTTAAAAGTAAATAAGTAATTTAAACAATATTGTTATATAGATACGATTAGTGTGTCTGTAGGTCTGTAAGAGGCAAAATGGATGTTTATTTTCACTTGATGGAGCCGAAAAATGCGTATCTCAAATGTTAATTGACAAGCTCAACGTTGCGACGTCAAAAATAATAATTTAACGTAAGTATCTAATATTAAAATTATGAAGCGATTACAATGTACTTAAAATTTTGAGGCCAAATAACCCAGAACCGAATAGGTGACGTCAGTGATTTTTCACTGCCTAGGTATCTAGGGACCGCATGGGACCAATTTTGGTAAGTTTTCCAAACCTCCCCTAATCCGTTTTTTGAATAGACAGGTTGATGACGTAATCAAAAATCCTTTGAGCCACAATATTTCTGCAACCACTTGTCAAAAGTGCATGTTCTTGTACATTTTTTTAATCAGCTTTAAATATTTATCCTTAGGCATTCGTTAAAAGCATATTAATGATTCTATACGTTATTGTGATCAGCGTTTCATATTCTACAATAAGTAAACAAATTTCTGAAAATTTTTTTTGCGTGTATTGAAGGTTTCTTGCAAACGTCATCAAAACTTAAATGATGGTTTACTTTTCCATATTTCCTACTGAATTTAATTTTTCCACAAGCCTTATCGACTAGTTTGTTTATATTGAAGGCATCAACTGTGTCAGCTCTTCATACTTTGTACTCTATAAAATCTGTTTTTATCTCATAGAAATATTAAACACATAAATATTAGTAAAGTTCGTGTAACCATAGTTTTGAAGTGCCATCTATGATAGAAAGTCAGTGCATGATCAGTTATAACGCGAAATGAGAAATTAGTATGTAGTAAAATTCATGGTTACATCATCAAAATTAACCTGGATATATCCAGGCTAAAACATCATAGTTGGACCATAGATTTATTTTTTTCTAACTTACACGTGGTACATCGTATGTGCTAAACAAGTTTTTAAATGCAGTGACGAAGACAGAGATAACGTGTGCACCCCGACATTAGCCAATTTAAAAAAGTTCAATCTGTTGGCACTTGTTTATCTTATGCTGTTTAATTCGACATTTTGAAACATTTCTTTTGCGTGACATCTTTCTTGAAGACTTTCGTTGTAGTTTAGGGCGACAATATTTGAGTCAGTGTAAATCCTAAATAAACATTCTATTGAATTTCTGTTTTTCTTATGTAGTTAACAGCGACAGTTTCAAACATTTTTTTTTATGTGACATCTTTGTTGAAGACTTTCGTTGTAGTTTAGGGCGACAATATTTGAGTCAAAAATTTGTAATTTTTAAAGACATTCTATTGTCCTTTTGTTTTTCTTATGCAGTTTACGGCGACAGTTTGAAACATTTTCTTCATTGTGACATTTTTGTTGAAGACATTTGTTGTAGTTTAGGGCGACAATATTTGGGTCAAAAATTTGTAAATTCTAAATACACATTGTATTGAATTTCTGTTTTTCTTATGCAGTTTACGTCGACATTCGGAAAACATTTCTTCATTGTGACATTTTTGTTGAAGATTTTTGTTGTAGTTTAGGGCGACAATATTTGAGTCAAAAATTTGTAATTTTTAAAGACATTCTATTGTCGTTTTGTTTTTCTTATGCTGTTTACGTCGACATTCGGAAAACTTTTCTTCATTGTGACATTTTTGTTGAAGACATTTGTTGTAGTTTAGGGCGACAATATTTGGGTCAAAAATTTGTAAATTCTAAATACACATTGTATTGAATTTCTGTTTTTCTTATGCAGTTTACGGCGACATTCTGAAAACTTTTCTTCATTGTGACATTTTTGTTGAAGACTTTTGTTGTAGTTTAGGGCGACAATATTTGGGTCAAAAATTTGTAAATTCTAAATACACATTGTATTGAATTTCTGTTTTTCTTATGCAGTTTACGGCGACATTCTGAAACCTTTTCTTCATTGTGACATTTTTGTTGAAGACTTTTGTTGTAGTTTAGGGCGACAATATTTGGGTCAAGAATTTGTAAATTCTAAATACACATTGTATTGAATTTCTGTTTTTCTTATGCAGTTTACGGCGACATTCTGAAAACTTTTCTTCATTGTGACATTTTTGTTGAAGACTTTTGTTGTAGTTTAGGGCGACAATATTTGGGTCAAGAATTTGTAAATTCTAAATACACATTGTATTGAATTTCTGTTTTTCTTATGCAGTTTACGGCGACATTCTGAAAACTTTTCTTCATTGTGACATTTTTGTTGAAGACTTTCGTTGTAGTTTAGGGCGACAATATTTAAGTCAAAAATTTGTAATTTTCAAAGACATTCTACTGTCCTTTTGTTTTTCATATGCAGTTTACGGCGACAGTTTGAAACATTTTCTTTTGTGTGACATCTTTGTTGAAGACCTTCGTTGTAGCTCGATGCAAAAATATTCGAGTCAAAAATTTGTAAATTCTAAATACACATTCTATTGAGCTCTGTCTGCACTTAGACCCCAGGCGGGCAATATTTTGCGGTGTACAGCCTTCATTTATTTGTCACATCAGAATAGAAGGGGACGTCATGAACCAGAAGTCTGTAAAAAGAAAATTTAATGCCGATAGCGTAGTTAGGAGATAAATTTCGTCTAATTTGTCTATTATAGCCCATTTAGGCGAATTAGTTTAATTTGCAGTTGTCCCTAACTTGACGTAGCAAAAGAATATAAAAAAATGAGAAGGTAGCTAGCCTTTAAGTATGTTTTAATAATTTATTTGTAAAAAAAAACACTACGTTGTTTCATTTAAGGATACAAACAATCTTATTTTCATACCTAAATAATTACCACTACTTTTGAATAATTACAAAATAATAAATAATTAGCTACCACTAGTTTTCTTTAATATGACTTCCCATAGCTACTTGTCGTCATGATCAGAGAGGTCCAATCGGGATGAAACATTTTCAGTTAAGAGAGGAGTGACAATATGGGTGCGGTATGATAAAGATTCATCTATGAACACAACACGTATTTAGATCAAATTTTTATGTGTCATTGCCATGTGGAACTGTCACATATATGCCAAGCGCTAAATTAGGCAACAATTTTACAAAACAAACTTTCAATAAAACCATACATGATTTAAAAGATGTCAAAATTATTTTTTTTATAAAAATGTTCATTATATATAATGTATATAAATATGAATAATGTTTATTTTTTAAATATTTGTGAGTTTTGGTTCTCAGGATATTAAAGATCAAAGTAGTACCTATGGTCGCTACCATGACAAAGTCAGTTGGGACTTTAAAATACTAACTTGTGTGACTTAAACACCAAACACCAAAAATTTGGAAGGATACATAAAATTTGCGATTTTTCTTTTCTGTGGAAAAACAGTCTATGAAGATGGAAAATTAAGCTCTTAAAAGATTTTACTAAATTTGAAAGAGATATGGCTTAAATCCACAATTTTTGACAATGCATATTCCAAAATTTTCCCTAGCAACCGGTTGTATATTGTGGTTGCTAGGGCGTTTTTCCCGTATTCCCTCGTGATTTCGCGCTGATTTTTTCGATAATATATAGATAAACAAGATAGCTGTACAGCTATGAAGCTGTGGAACCAATGTTATGACGGAGCTGGGTTTTTTTGTTACTCTAGGATACACAAAGCCTATTTCTAATCATCGACGTATCGCAAGCCAATAAAAAACTTAAGTCCGCTTGGCTAGCATTTGCAACAGGTGATGCTAGACTAATTACTAAATATCGTTTTTTAAACCTTCTCACAAACGCAAGACTGAAATATAATGAAATAAAGTTACATCATTTTTTGAGTAAATAAGGGTTCTAATAAAAGTTGTACCAGTAAAAGCATGTTTAAATAAAACAAAATCCATGCATAGGGGCTAGATTATGTCAATAAAATAATGCAGCACCAAGAAAACATTAAGCATGGAAGATAAGAAATTCATTAAAGCAACAAAAGGTTAGCATTGCAATTTTGGTTGACCACATAGTCCAGTTAAACCATTTCGCACAACCAGTGTGGAGTGCTTCCAGTAAAACACTTAGGGAGGTCTGCTATAGCAAAAACTATCAGACGACATAATTTATTTCACTTAATCTGTTTCCCTATAAAGGTTGCAAAACTAATGTTAAACAATGACCGGTCAAGCAGTCAATACAATAAACCACATTGACCATCAGGATACAGGTATATGTGTTACACATCCAATGAGAAGCCCTTTTACAAATGCACCCATGTAACTTCAGATCAAATAAAATAATAAACAGGCTACATCATCATCATCATCATTCTCGGCTTAGCGTCCGTTTTCCATGCTAGCATGGGTTGGACGGGGTATATTAATGACCCTCTTCCAATCTGATCTAGACTGTGTTAGATCTAAACTCAACTTCCTCTGTATCAAGTCTGCCCTTATAACCTCCTGCCAAGTCTTTCTCTGTCTGCCTCTGGGCTTTGCCCCAGGAACTATCAAGTCTCTACACTTTCTTACCCAATTATCCTCCTCCATTCTTTCCAAGTGCCCCAGCCAATTCAATCTTCTTATCTGGGTAACATCTTAAATTCTACGGAGACTTGGCCTGCTTCTTAGCTCATCTGAACTCTTTCTGTCTCTCAGACTGGCGTTACACATCCACCTAACCATTCTCATATCATTCCTTTCTAAACGGTCAAGATCTTCCTGCTTCACTGCCCATGTCTCACTACCGTGCAACATAACACTTCTTACACAGGCCTCATACAACCTACCTTTTACCTCAATTGACAGGACTCTGCTAGTCAACAAAGGAAGTAACTCTCCGAACTTTTTCCAAGCAGAACCTATCCTGCAAGTAACACTTCTTCCAACACCCCCTTCACTGCCCAAAATATCACCTAAGTAACAGAAGTTCTCAACTATCTTTAACGAGCCACTGTTGTACATCATTAAAGCTGGAAATACTTCATTCTCTATAATCTCACCTTTGCAACGCTTGCATACAAACTGTATGTCAGCTCTTAACCTTCCACTAATACTACTGCACTTCTTATGCACCCAATGCTTGCAAGTCTGAAAAAAAATTGAGTTACTACCAACCCCTTTCCTGCAAACTCCACAAGGCCACTTTCCAACTACAAGGTCACACTTGGCTGCAATGCTACTAATCATGACTTTAGACTTTGCTGTGTTTACCTTTAGCCCTTTCTCTTCTAGTCCTTTCTTCCACTTCTCAAACTTTTCAACTAATTCTTCCATCGACTCTGCTATGAGAACCAAATCATCTGCATACAATAACTCCCTTGGACAACATGTTCTGAACTCCATCGACAGCGCTTCTAAGACTAGA
>NW_026633900.1:0-9069 GCF_029227915.1 Hydractinia symbiolongicarpus | reverse complement strand
AAGTCTCATGCGTTTTAGTGGTGAAAAAATAATTTAAAAAATCGTTCGGAAAATGAGTTTACACCCTGGGTACCCTCTTTGTATACTTTTGACTATACGGGCCGAGACCGGGATTTACGGTAAATTGCGGGTTTTCGTTTGCCGGCGATTAAACCTCTTTTATTCAGCGTCTCATCAAAAATGAAAACATTTTTAAAAACTACAAGTCTCATGGGCTTTAGTGGTGAAATAATAATTTAAAAAATCGTTTGGGAAATGAGTTTACTCCCTGGGTACTTTCTTTGTATACTTTTGACTATACGGGCCGAGTCCGGGATTTACGGGAAATCGCAGGTTTTCGTTTGCCGGCGATTAAACTTCTTTTATTCAGCGTCTCATCAAAAATGAAAACATTTTTGAAAACTACAAGTCTCATGCGTTTTAGTGGTGAAAAAATAATTTAAAAATTCGTTAGGGAAATGAGTTTACTCACTGGGTACTTTCCTTGTATACTTTTGACTATACGGGCCGAGACCGGGATTTACGGTAAATTGCGGGTTTTCGTTTGCCGGCGATTAAACCTCTTTTATTCAGCGTCTCATCAAAAATGAAAACATTTTTAAAAACTACAAGTCTCATGGGCTTTAGTGGTGAAATAATAATTTAAAAAATCGTTTGGGAAATGAGTTTACTCCCTGGGTACTTTCTTTGTATACTTTTGACTATACGGGCCGAGTCCGGGATTTACGGGAAATCACAGGTTTTCGTTTGCCGGCGATTAAACTTCTTTTATTCAGAGTTTCATCAAAAATGAAAACATTTTTGAAAACTACAAATCTCATACGTTTTAGTGGTGAAAAAATAATTTAAAAATTCGTTTGGGAAATGAGTTTACTGCCTGGGCACTTTCTTTGTATACTTTTGACTATACGGGCCGAGTCCAGGATTTACGGGAAATCGCAGGTTTTCGTTTGCCGGCGATTAAACTTCTTTTATTCAGCGTCTCATCAAAAATGAAAACATTTTTAAAAACTACAAGTCTCATGCGTTTTAGTGGTGAAAAAATAATTTAAAAATTCGTTAGGGAAATGAGTTTACTCACTGGGTACTTTCCTTGTATACTTTTGACTATACGGGCCAAGACCGGGATTTACGGTAAATTGCGGGTTTTCGTTTGCCGGCGATTAAACCTCTTTTATTCAGCGTCTCATCAAAAATGAAAACATTTTTAAAAACTACAAGTCTCATGGGCTTTAGTGGTGAAATAATAATTTAAAAAATCGTTTGGGAAATGAGTTTACTCCCTGGGTACTTTCTTTGTATACTTTTGACTATACAGGCCGAGTCCGGGATTTACGGGAAATCGCAGGTTTTCGTTTGCCGGCGATTAAACTTCTTTTATTCAGCGTCTCATTAAAAATGAAAACATTTTTGAAAACTACAAGTCTCATACGTTTTAGTGGTGAAAAAATAATTTAAAAATTCGTTTGGGAAATGAGTTTACTGCCTGGGCACTTTCTTTGTATACTTTTGACTATACGGGCCGAGTCCAGGATTTACGGGAAATCGCAGGTTTTCGTTTGCCGGCGATTAAACTTCTTTTATTCAGCGTCTCATCAAAAATGAAAACATTTTTAAAAACTACAAGTCTCATGCGTTTTAGTGGTGAAAAAGTAATTTAAAAAATCGTTCGGGAAATGAGTTAGGGTTAGGGTTAGGGTTAGGGTTAGGGTTAGGGTTAGGGTTAGGGTTAGGGTTAGGGTTAGGGTTAGGGTTAGGGTTAGGGTTAGGGTTAGGGTTAGGGTTAGGGTTAGGGTTAGGGTTAGGGTTAGGGTTAGGGTTAGGGTTAGGGTTAGGGTTAGGGTTAGGGTTAGGGTTAGGGTTAGGGTTAGGGTTAGGGTTAGGGTTAGGGTTAGGGTTAGGGTTAGGGTTAGGGTTAGGGTTAGGGTTAGGGTTAGGGTTAGGGTTAGGGTTAGGGTTAGGGTTAGGGTTAGGGTTAGGGTTAGGGTTAGGGTTAGGGTTAGGGTTAGGGTTAGGGTTAGGGTTAGGGTTAGGGTTAGGGTTAGGGTTAGGGTTAGGGTTAGGGTTAGGGTTAGGGTTAGGGTTAGGGTTAGGGTTAGGGTTAGGGTTAGGGTTAGGGTTAGGGTTAGGGTTAGGGTTAGGGTTAGGGTTAGGGTTAGGGTTAGGGTTAGGGTTAGGGTTAGGGTTAGGGTTAGGGTTAGGGTTAGGGTTAGGGTTAGGGTTAGGGTTAGGGTTAGGGTTAGGGTTAGGGTTAGGGTTAGGGTTAGGGTTAGGGTTAGGGTTAGGGTTAGGGTTAGGGTTAGGGTTAGGGTTAGGGTTAGGGTTAGGGTTAGGGTTAGGGTTAGGGTTAGGGTTAGGGTTAGGGTTAGGGTTAGGGTTAGGGTTAGGGTTAGGGTTAGGGTTAGGGTTAGGGTTAGGGTTAGGGTTAGGGTTAGGGTTAGGGTTAGGGTTAGGGTTAGGGTTAGGGTTAGGGTTAGGGTTAGGGTTAGGGTTAGGGTTAGGGTTAGGGTTAGGGTTAGGGTTAGGGTTAGGGTTAGGGTTAGGGTTAGGGTTAGGGTTAGGGTTAGGGTTAGGGTTAGGGTTAGGGTTAGGGTTAGGGTTAGGGTTAGGGTTAGGGTTAGGGTTAGGGTTAGGGTTAGGGTTAGGGTTAGGGTTAGGGTTAGGGTTAGGGTTAGGGTTAGGGTTAGGGTTAGGGTTAGGGTTAGGGTTAGGGTTAGGGTTAGGGTTAGGGTTAGGGTTAGGGTTAGGGTTAGGGTTAGGGTTAGGGTTAGGGTTAGGGTTAGGGTTAGGGTTAGGGTTAGGGTTAGGGTTAGGGTTAGGGTTAGGGTTAGGGTTAGGGTTAGGGTTAGGGTTAGGGTTAGGGTTAGGGTTAGGGTTAGGGTTAGGGTTAGGGTTAGGGTTAGGGTTAGGGTTAGGGTTAGGGTTAGGGTTAGGGTTAGGGTTAGGGTTAGGGTTAGGGTTAGGGTTAGGGTTAGGGTTAGGGTTAGGGTTAGGGTTAGGGTTAGGGTTAGGGTTAGGGTTAGGGTTAGGGTTAGGGTTAGGGTTAGGGTTAGGGTTAGGGTTAGGGTTAGGGTTAGGGTTAGGGTTAGGGTTAGGGTTAGGGTTAGGGTTAGGGTTAGGGTTAGGGTTAGGGTTAGGGTTAGGGTTAGGGTTAGGGTTAGGGTTAGGGTTAGGGTTAGGGTTAGGGTTAGGGTTAGGGTTAGGGTTAGGGTTAGGGTTAGGGTTAGGGTTAGGGTTAGGGTTAGGGTTAGGGTTAGGGTTAGGGTTAGGGTTAGGGTTAGGGTTAGGGTTAGGGTTAGGGTTAGGGTTAGGGTTAGGGTTAGGGTTAGGGTTAGGGTTAGGGTTAGGGTTAGGGTTAGGGTTAGGGTTAGGGTTAGGGTTAGGGTTAGGGTTAGGGTTAGGGTTAGGGTTAGGGTTAGGGTTAGGGTTAGGGTTAGGGTTAGGGTTAGGGTTAGGGTTAGGGTTAGGGTTAGGGTTAGGGTTAGGGTTAGGGTTAGGGTTAGGGTTAGGGTTAGGGTTAGGGTTAGGGTTAGGGTTAGGGTTAGGGTTAGGGTTAGGGTTAGGGTTAGGGTTAGGGTTAGGGTTAGGGTTAGGGTTAGGGTTAGGGTTAGGGTTAGGGTTAGGGTTAGGGTTAGGGTTAGGGTTAGGGTTAGGGTTAGGGTTAGGGTTAGGGTTAGGGTTAGGGTTAGGGTTAGGGTTAGGGTTAGGGTTAGGGTTAGGGTTAGGGTTAGGGTTAGGGTTAGGGTTAGGGTTAGGGTTAGGGTTAGGGTTAGGGTTAGGGTTAGGGTTAGGGTTAGGGTTAGGGTTAGGGTTAGGGTTAGGGTTAGGGTTAGGGTTAGGGTTAGGGTTAGGGTTAGGGTTAGGGTTAGGGTTAGGGTTAGGGTTAGGGTTAGGGTTAGGGTTAGGGTTAGGGTTAGGGTTAGGGTTAGGGTTAGGGTTAGGGTTAGGGTTAGGGTTAGGGTTAGGGTTAGGGTTAGGGTTAGGGTTAGGGTTAGGGTTAGGGTTAGGGTTAGGGTTAGGGTTAGGGTTAGGGTTAGGGTTAGGGTTAGGGTTAGGGTTAGGGTTAGGGTTAGGGTTAGGGTTAGGGTTAGGGTTAGGGTTAGGGTTAGGGTTAGGGTTAGGGTTAGGGTTAGGGTTAGGGTTAGGGTTAGGGTTAGGGTTAGGGTTAGGGTTAGGGTTAGGGTTAGGGTTAGGGTTAGGGTTAGGGTTAGGGTTAGGGTTAGGGTTAGGGTTAGGGTTAGGGTTAGGGTTAGGGTTAGGGTTAGGGTTAGGGTTAGGGTTAGGGTTAGGGTTAGGGTTAGGGTTAGGGTTAGGGTTAGGGTTAGGGTTAGGGTTAGGGTTAGGGTTAGGGTTAGGGTTAGGGTTAGGGTTAGGGTTAGGGTTAGGGTTAGGGTTAGGGTTAGGGTTAGGGTTAGGGTTAGGGTTAGGGTTAGGGTTAGGGTTAGGGTTAGGGTTAGGGTTAGGGTTAGGGTTAGGGTTAGGGTTAGGGTTAGGGTTAGGGTTAGGGTTAGGGTTAGGGTTAGGGTTAGGGTTAGGGTTAGGGTTAGGGTTAGGGTTAGGGTTAGGGTTAGGGTTAGGGTTAGGGTTAGGGTTAGGGTTAGGGTTAGGGTTAGGGTTAGGGTTAGGGTTAGGGTTAGGGTTAGGGTTAGGGTTAGGGTTAGGGTTAGGGTTAGGGTTAGGGTTAGGGTTAGGGTTAGGGTTAGGGTTAGGGTTAGGGTTAGGGTTAGGGTTAGGGTTAGGGTTAGGGTTAGGGTTAGGGTTAGGGTTAGGGTTAGGGTTAGGGTTAGGGTTAGGGTTAGGGTTAGGGTTAGGGTTAGGGTTAGGGTTAGGGTTAGGGTTAGGGTTAGGGTTAGGGTTAGGGTTAGGGTTAGGGTTAGGGTTAGGGTTAGGGTTAGGGTTAGGGTTAGGGTTAGGGTTAGGGTTAGGGTTAGGGTTAGGGTTAGGGTTAGGGTTAGGGTTAGGGTTAGGGTTAGGGTTAGGGTTAGGGTTAGGGTTAGGGTTAGGGTTAGGGTTAGGGTTAGGGTTAGGGTTAGGGTTAGGGTTAGGGTTAGGGTTAGGGTTAGGGTTAGGGTTAGGGTTAGGGTTAGGGTTAGGGTTAGGGTTAGGGTTAGGGTTAGGGTTAGGGTTAGGGTTAGGGTTAGGGTTAGGGTTAGGGTTAGGGTTAGGGTTAGGGTTAGGGTTAGGGTTAGGGTTAGGGTTAGGGTTAGGGTTAGGGTTAGGGTTAGGGTTAGGGTTAGGGTTAGGGTTAGGGTTAGGGTTAGGGTTAGGGTTAGGGTTAGGGTTAGGGTTAGGGTTAGGGTTAGGGTTAGGGTTAGGGTTAGGGTTAGGGTTAGGGTTAGGGTTAGGGTTAGGGTTAGGGTTAGGGTTAGGGTTAGGGTTAGGGTTAGGGTTAGGGTTAGGGTTAGGGTTAGGGTTAGGGTTAGGGTTAGGGTTAGGGTTAGGGTTAGGGTTAGGGTTAGGGTTAGGGTTAGGGTTAGGGTTAGGGTTAGGGTTAGGGTTAGGGTTAGGGTTAGGGTTAGGGTTAGGGTTAGGGTTAGGGTTAGGGTTAGGGTTAGGGTTAGGGTTAGGGTTAGGGTTAGGGTTAGGGTTAGGGTTAGGGTTAGGGTTAGGGTTAGGGTTAGGGTTAGGGTTAGGGTTAGGGTTAGGGTTAGGGTTAGGGTTAGGGTTAGGGTTAGGGTTAGGGTTAGGGTTAGGGTTAGGGTTAGGGTTAGGGTTAGGGTTAGGGTTAGGGTTAGGGTTAGGGTTAGGGTTAGGGTTAGGGTTAGGGTTAGGGTTAGGGTTAGGGTTAGGGTTAGGGTTAGGGTTAGGGTTAGGGTTAGGGTTAGGGTTAGGGTTAGGGTTAGGGTTAGGGTTAGGGTTAGGGTTAGGGTTAGGGTTAGGGTTAGGGTTAGGGTTAGGGTTAGGGTTAGGGTTAGGGTTAGGGTTAGGGTTAGGGTTAGGGTTAGGGTTAGGGTTAGGGTTAGGGTTAGGGTTAGGGTTAGGGTTAGGGTTAGGGTTAGGGTTAGGGTTAGGGTTAGGGTTAGGGTTAGGGTTAGGGTTAGGGTTAGGGTTAGGGTTAGGGTTAGGGTTAGGGTTAGGGTTAGGGTTAGGGTTAGGGTTAGGGTTAGGGTTAGGGTTAGGGTTAGGGTTAGGGTTAGGGTTAGGGTTAGGGTTAGGGTTAGGGTTAGGGTTAGGGTTAGGGTTAGGGTTAGGGTTAGGGTTAGGGTTAGGGTTAGGGTTAGGGTTAGGGTTAGGGTTAGGGTTAGGGTTAGGGTTAGGGTTAGGGTTAGGGTTAGGGTTAGGGTTAGGGTTAGGGTTAGGGTTAGGGTTAGGGTTAGGGTTAGGGTTAGGGTTAGGGTTAGGGTTAGGGTTAGGGTTAGGGTTAGGGTTAGGGTTAGGGTTAGGGTTAGGGTTAGGGTTAGGGTTAGGGTTAGGGTTAGGGTTAGGGTTAGGGTTAGGGTTAGGGTTAGGGTTAGGGTTAGGGTTAGGGTTAGGGTTAGGGTTAGGGTTAGGGTTAGGGTTAGGGTTAGGGTTAGGGTTAGGGTTAGGGTTAGGGTTAGGGTTAGGGTTAGGGTTAGGGTTAGGGTTAGGGTTAGGGTTAGGGTTAGGGTTAGGGTTAGGGTTAGGGTTAGGGTTAGGGTTAGGGTTAGGGTTAGGGTTAGGGTTAGGGTTAGGGTTAGGGTTAGGGTTAGGGTTAGGGTTAGGGTTAGGGTTAGGGTTAGGGTTAGGGTTAGGGTTAGGGTTAGGGTTAGGGTTAGGGTTAGGGTTAGGGTTAGGGTTAGGGTTAGGGTTAGGGTTAGGGTTAGGGTTAGGGTTAGGGTTAGGGTTAGGGTTAGGGTTAGGGTTAGGGTTAGGGTTAGGGTTAGGGTTAGGGTTAGGGTTAGGGTTAGGGTTAGGGTTAGGGTTAGGGTTAGGGTTAGGGTTAGGGTTAGGGTTAGGGTTAGGGTTAGGGTTAGGGTTAGGGTTAGGGTTAGGGTTAGGGTTAGGGTTAGGGTTAGGGTTAGGGTTAGGGTTAGGGTTAGGGTTAGGGTTAGGGTTAGGGTTAGGGTTAGGGTTAGGGTTAGGGTTAGGGTTAGGGTTAGGGTTAGGGTTAGGGTTAGGGTTAGGGTTAGGGTTAGGGTTAGGGTTAGGGTTAGGGTTAGGGTTAGGGTTAGGGTTAGGGTTAGGGTTAGGGTTAGGGTTAGGGTTAGGGTTAGGGTTAGGGTTAGGGTTAGGGTTAGGGTTAGGGTTAGGGTTAGGGTTAGGGTTAGGGTTAGGGTTAGGGTTAGGGTTAGGGTTAGGGTTAGGGTTAGGGTTAGGGTTAGGGTTAGGGTTAGGGTTAGGGTTAGGGTTAGGGTTAGGGTTAGGGTTAGGGTTAGGGTTAGGGTTAGGGTTAGGGTTAGGGTTAGGGTTAGGGTTAGGGTTAGGGTTAGGGTTAGGGTTAGGGTTAGGGTTAGGGTTAGGGTTAGGGTTAGGGTTAGGGTTAGGGTTAGGGTTAGGGTTAGGGTTAGGGTTAGGGTTAGGGTTAGGGTTAGGGTTAGGGTTAGGGTTAGGGTTAGGGTTAGGGTTAGGGTTAGGGTTAGGGTTAGGGTTAGGGTTAGGGTTAGGGTTAGGGTTAGGGTTAGGGTTAGGGTTAGGGTTAGGGTTAGGGTTAGGGTTAGGGTTAGGGTTAGGGTTAGGGTTAGGGTTAGGGTTAGGGTTAGGGTTAGGGTTAGGGTTAGGGTTAGGGTTAGGGTTAGGGTTAGGGTTAGGGTTAGGGTTAGGGTTAGGGTTAGGGTTAGGGTTAGGGTTAGGGTTAGGGTTAGGGTTAGGGTTAGGGTTAGGGTTAGGGTTAGGGTTAGGGTTAGGGTTAGGGTTAGGGTTAGGGTTAGGGTTAGGGTTAGGGTTAGGGTTAGGGTTAGGGTTAGGGTTAGGGTTAGGGTTAGGGTTAGGGTTAGGGTTAGGGTTAGGGTTAGGGTTAGGGTTAGGGTTAGGGTTAGGGTTAGGGTTAGGGTTAGGGTTAGGGTTAGGGTTAGGGTTAGGGTTAGGGTTAGGGTTAGGGTTAGGGTTAGGGTTAGGGTTAGGGTTAGGGTTAGGGTTAGGGTTAGGGTTAGGGTTAGGGTTAGGGTTAGGGTTAGGGTTAGGGTTAGGGTTAGGGTTAGGGTTAGGGTTAGGGTTAGGGTTAGGGTTAGGGTTAGGGTTAGGGTTAGGGTTAGGGTTAGGGTTAGGGTTAGGGTTAGGGTTAGGGTTAGGGTTAGGGTTAGGGTTAGGGTTAGGGTTAGGGTTAGGGTTAGGGTTAGGGTTAGGGTTAGGGTTAGGGTTAGGGTTAGGGTTAGGGTTAGGGTTAGGGTTAGGGTTAGGGTTAGGGTTAGGGTTAGGGTTAGGGTTAGGGTTAGGGTTAGGGTTAGGGTTAGGGTTAGGGTTAGGGTTAGGGTTAGGGTTAGGGTTAGGGTTAGGGTTAGGGTTAGGGTTAGGGTTAGGGTTAGGGTTAGGGTTAGGGTTAGGGTTAGGGTTAGGGTTAGGGTTAGGGTTAGGGTTAGGGTTAGGGTTAGGGTTAGGGTTAGGGTTAGGGTTAGGGTTAGGGTTAGGGTTAGGGTTAGGGTTAGGGTTAGGGTTAGGGTTAGGGTTAGGGTTAGGGTTAGGGTTAGGGTTAGGGTTAGGGTTAGGGTTAGGGTTAGGGTTAGGGTTAGGGTTAGGGTTAGGGTTAGGGTTAGGGTTAGGGTTAGGGTTAGGGTTAGGGTTAGGGTTAGGGTTAGGGTTAGGGTTAGGGTTAGGGTTAGGGTTAGGGTTAGGGTTAGGGTTAGGGTTAGGGTTAGGGTTAGGGTTAGGGTTAGGGTTAGGGTTAGGGTTAGGGTTAGGGTTAGGGTTAGGGTTAGGGTTAGGGTTAGGGTTAGGGTTAGGGTTAGGGTTAGGGTTAGGGTTAGGGTTAGGGTTAGGGTTAGGGTTAGGGTTAGGGTTAGGGTTAGGGTTAGGGTTAGGGTTAGGGTTAGGGTTAGGGTTAGGGTTAGGGTTAGGGTTAGGGTTAGGGTTAGGGTTAGGGTTAGAGGTTAGGGTTAGGGTTAGGGTTAGGGTTAGGGTTAGGGTTAGGGTTAGGGTTAGGGTTAGGGTTAGGGTTAGGGTTAGGGTTAGGGT
>NW_026633899.1:0-7500 GCF_029227915.1 Hydractinia symbiolongicarpus | reverse complement strand
ACCCTAACCCTAACCCTAACCCTAACCCTAACCCTAACCCTAACCCTAACCCTAACCCTAACCCTAACCCTAACCCTAACCCTAACCCTAACCCTAACCCTAACCCTAACCCTAACCCTAACCCTAACCCTAACCCTAACCCTAACCCTAACCCTAACCCTAACCCTAACCCTAACCCTAACCCTAACCCTAACCCTAACCCTAACCCTAACCCTAACCCTAACCCTAACCCTAACCCTAACCCTAACCCTAACCCTAACCCTAACCCTAACCCTAACCCTAACCCTAACCCTAACCCTAACCCTAACCCTAACCCTAACCCTAACCCTAACCCTAACCCTAACCCTAACCCTAACCCTAACCCTAACCCTAACCCTAACCCTAACCCTAACCCTAACCCTAACCCTAACCCTAACCCTAACCCTAACCCTAACCCTAACCCTAACCCTAACCCTAACCCTAACCCTAACCCTAACCCTAACCCTAACCCTAACCCTAACCCTAACCCTAACCCTAACCCTAACCCTAACCCTAACCCTAACCCTAACCCTAACCCTAACCCTAACCCTAACCCTAACCCTAACCCTAACCCTAACCCTAACCCTAACCCTAACCCTAACCCTAACCCTAACCCTAACCCTAACCCTAACCCTAACCCTAACCCTAACCCTAACCCTAACCCTAACCCTAACCCTAACCCTAACCCTAACCCTAACCCTAACCCTAACCCTAACCCTAACCCTAACCCTAACCCTAACCCTAACCCTAACCCTAACCCTAACCCTAACCCTAACCCTAACCCTAACCCTAACCCTAACCCTAACCCTAACCCTAACCCTAACCCTAACCCTAACCCTAACCCTAACCCTAACCCTAACCCTAACCCTAACCCTAACCCTAACCCTAACCCTAACCCTAACCCTAACCCTAACCCTAACCCTAACCCTAACCCTAACCCTAACCCTAACCCTAACCCTAACCCTAACCCTAACCCTAACCCTAACCCTAACCCTAACCCTAACCCTAACCCTAACCCTAACCCTAACCCTAACCCTAACCCTAACCCTAACCCTAACCCTAACCCTAACCCTAACCCTAACCCTAACCCTAACCCTAACCCTAACCCTAACCCTAACCCTAACCCTAACCCTAACCCTAACCCTAACCCTAACCCTAACCCTAACCCTAACCCTAACCCTAACCCTAACCCTAACCCTAACCCTAACCCTAACCCTAACCCTAACCCTAACCCTAACCCTAACCCTAACCCTAACCCTAACCCTAACCCTAACCCTAACCCTAACCCTAACCCTAACCCTAACCCTAACCCTAACCCTAACCCTAACCCTAACCCTAACCCTAACCCTAACCCTAACCCTAACCCTAACCCTAACCCTAACCCTAACCCTAACCCTAACCCTAACCCTAACCCTAACCCTAACCCTAACCCTAACCCTAACCCTAACCCTAACCCTAACCCTAACCCTAACCCTAACCCTAACCCTAACCCTAACCCTAACCCTAACCCTAACCCTAACCCTAACCCTAACCCTAACCCTAACCCTAACCCTAACCCTAACCCTAACCCTAACCCTAACCCTAACCCTAACCCTAACCCTAACCCTAACCCTAACCCTAACCCTAACCCTAACCCTAACCCTAACCCTAACCCTAACCCTAACCCTAACCCTAACCCTAACCCTAACCCTAACCCTAACCCTAACCCTAACCCTAACCCTAACCCTAACCCTAACCCTAACCCTAACCCTAACCCTAACCCTAACCCTAACCCTAACCCTAACCCTAACCCTAACCCTAACCCTAACCCTAACCCTAACCCTAACCCTAACCCTAACCCTAACCCTAACCCTAACCCTAACCCTAACCCTAACCCTAACCCTAACCCTAACCCTAACCCTAACCCTAACCCTAACCCTAACCCTAACCCTAACCCTAACCCTAACCCTAACCCTAACCCTAACCCTAACCCTAACCCTAACCCTAACCCTAACCCTAACCCTAACCCTAACCCTAACCCTAACCCTAACCCTAACCCTAACCCTAACCCTAACCCTAACCCTAACCCTAACCCTAACCCTAACCCTAACCCTAACCCTAACCCTAACCCTAACCCTAACCCTAACCCTAACCCTAACCCTAACCCTAACCCTAACCCTAACCCTAACCCTAACCCTAACCCTAACCCTAACCCTAACCCTAACCCTAACCCTAACCCTAACCCTAACCCTAACCCTAACCCTAACCCTAACCCTAACCCTAACCCTAACCCTAACCCTAACCCTAACCCTAACCCTAACCCTAACCCTAACCCTAACCCTAACCCTAACCCTAACCCTAACCCTAACCCTAACCCTAACCCTAACCCTAACCCTAACCCTAACCCTAACCCTAACCCTAACCCTAACCCTAACCCTAACCCTAACCCTAACCCTAACCCTAACCCTAACCCTAACCCTAACCCTAACCCTAACCCTAACCCTAACCCTAACCCTAACCCTAACCCTAACCCTAACCCTAACCCTAACCCTAACCCTAACCCTAACCCTAACCCTAACCCTAACCCTAACCCTAACCCTAACCCTAACCCTAACCCTAACCCTAACCCTAACCCTAACCCTAACCCTAACCCTAACCCTAACCCTAACCCTAACCCTAACCCTAACCCTAACCCTAACCCTAACCCTAACCCTAACCCTAACCCTAACCCTAACCCTAACCCTAACCCTAACCCTAACCCTAACCCTAACCCTAACCCTAACCCTAACCCTAACCCTAACCCTAACCCTAACCCTAACCCTAACCCTAACCCTAACCCTAACCCTAACCCTAACCCTAACCCTAACCCTAACCCTAACCCTAACCCTAACCCTAACCCTAACCCTAACCCTAACCCTAACCCTAACCCTAACCCTAACCCTAACCCTAACCCTAACCCTAACCCTAACCCTAACCCTAACCCTAACCCTAACCCTAACCCTAACCCTAACCCTAACCCTAACCCTAACCCTAACCCTAACCCTAACCCTAACCCTAACCCTAACCCTAACCCTAACCCTAACCCTAACCCTAACCCTAACCCTAACCCTAACCCTAACCCTAACCCTAACCCTAACCCTAACCCTAACCCTAACCCTAACCCTAACCCTAACCCTAACCCTAACCCTAACCCTAACCCTAACCCTAACCCTAACCCTAACCCTAACCCTAACCCTAACCCTAACCCTAACCCTAACCCTAACCCTAACCCTAACCCTAACCCTAACCCTAACCCTAACCCTAACCCTAACCCTAACCCTAACCCTAACCCTAACCCTAACCCTAACCCTAACCCTAACCCTAACCCTAACCCTAACCCTAACCCTAACCCTAACCCTAACCCTAACCCTAACCCTAACCCTAACCCTAACCCTAACCCTAACCCTAACCCTAACCCTAACCCTAACCCTAACCCTAACCCTAACCCTAACCCTAACCCTAACCCTAACCCTAACCCTAACCCTAACCCTAACCCTAACCCTAACCCTAACCCTAACCCTAACCCTAACCCTAACCCTAACCCTAACCCTAACCCTAACCCTAACCCTAACCCTAACCCTAACCCTAACCCTAACCCTAACCCTAACCCTAACCCTAACCCTAACCCTAACCCTAACCCTAACCCTAACCCTAACCCTAACCCTAACCCTAACCCTAACCCTAACCCTAACCCTAACCCTAACCCTAACCCTAACCCTAACCCTAACCCTAACCCTAACCCTAACCCTAACCCTAACCCTAACCCTAACCCTAACCCTAACCCTAACCCTAACCCTAACCCTAACCCTAACCCTAACCCTAACCCTAACCCTAACCCTAACCCTAACCCTAACCCTAACCCTAACCCTAACCCTAACCCTAACCCTAACCCTAACCCTAACCCTAACCCTAACCCTAACCCTAACCCTAACCCTAACCCTAACCCTAACCCTAACCCTAACCCTAACCCTAACCCTAACCCTAACCCTAACCCTAACCCTAACCCTAACCCTAACCCTAACCCTAACCCTAACCCTAACCCTAACCCTAACCCTAACCCTAACCCTAACCCTAACCCTAACCCTAACCCTAACCCTAACCCTAACCCTAACCCTAACCCTAACCCTAACCCTAACCCTAACCCTAACCCTAACCCTAACCCTAACCCTAACCCTAACCCTAACCCTAACCCTAACCCTAACCCTAACCCTAACCCTAACCCTAACCCTAACCCTAACCCTAACCCTAACCCTAACCCTAACCCTAACCCTAACCCTAACCCTAACCCTAACCCTAACCCTAACCCTAACCCTAACCCTAACCCTAACCCTAACCCTAACCCTAACCCTAACCCTAACCCTAACCCTAACCCTAACCCTAACCCTAACCCTAACCCTAACCCTAACCCTAACCCTAACCCTAACCCTAACCCTAACCCTAACCCTAACCCTAACCCTAACCCTAACCCTAACCCTAACCCTAACCCTAACCCTAACCCTAACCCTAACCCTAACCCTAACCCTAACCCTAACCCTAACCCTAACCCTAACCCTAACCCTAACCCTAACCCTAACCCTAACCCTAACCCTAACCCTAACCCTAACCCTAACCCTAACCCTAACCCTAACCCTAACCCTAACCCTAACCCTAACCCTAACCCTAACCCTAACCCTAACCCTAACCCTAACCCTAACCCTAACCCTAACCCTAACCCTAACCCTAACCCTAACCCTAACCCTAACCCTAACCCTAACCCTAACCCTAACCCTAACCCTAACCCTAACCCTAACCCTAACCCTAACCCTAACCCTAACCCTAACCCTAACCCTAACCCTAACCCTAACCCTAACCCTAACCCTAACCCTAACCCTAACCCTAACCCTAACCCTAACCCTAACCCTAACCCTAACCCTAACCCTAACCCTAACCCTAACCCTAACCCTAACCCTAACCCTAACCCTAACCCTAACCCTAACCCTAACCCTAACCCTAACCCTAACCCTAACCCTAACCCTAACCCTAACCCTAACCCTAACCCTAACCCTAACCCTAACCCTAACCCTAACCCTAACCCTAACCCTAACCCTAACCCTAACCCTAACCCTAACCCTAACCCTAACCCTAACCCTAACCCTAACCCTAACCCTAACCCTAACCCTAACCCTAACCCTAACCCTAACCCTAACCCTAACCCTAACCCTAACCCTAACCCTAACCCTAACCCTAACCCTAACCCTAACCCTAACCCTAACCCTAACCCTAACCCTAACCCTAACCCTAACCCTAACCCTAACCCTAACCCTAACCCTAACCCTAACCCTAACCCTAACCCTAACCCTAACCCTAACCCTAACCCTAACCCTAACCCTAACCCTAACCCTAACCCTAACCCTAACCCTAACCCTAACCCTAACCCTAACCCTAACCCTAACCCTAACCCTAACCCTAACCCTAACCCTAACCCTAACCCTAACCCTAACCCTAACCCTAACCCTAACCCTAACCCTAACCCTAACCCTAACCCTAACCCTAACCCTAACCCTAACCCTAACCCTAACCCTAACCCTAACCCTAACCCTAACCCTAACCCTAACCCTAACCCTAACCCTAACCCTAACCCTAACCCTAACCCTAACCCTAACCCTAACCCTAACCCTAACCCTAACCCTAACCCTAACCCTAACCCTAACCCTAACCCTAACCCTAACCCTAACCCTAACCCTAACCCTAACCCTAACCCTAACCCTAACCCTAACCCTAACCCTAACCCTAACCCTAACCCTAACCCTAACCCTAACCCTAACCCTAACCCTAACCCTAACCCTAACCCTAACCCTAACCCTAACCCTAACCCTAACCCTAACCCTAACCCTAACCCTAACCCTAACCCTAACCCTAACCCTAACCCTAACCCTAACCCTAACCCTAACCCTAACCCTAACCCTAACCCTAACCCTAACCCTAACCCTAACCCTAACCCTAACCCTAACCCTAACCCTAACCCTAACCCTAACCCTAACCCTAACCCTAACCCTAACCCTAACCCTAACCCTAACCCTAACCCTAACCCTAACCCTAACCCTAACCCTAACCCTAACCCTAACCCTAACCCTAACCCTAACCCTAACCCTAACCCTAACCCTAACCCTAACCCTAACCCTAACCCTAACCCTAACCCTAACCCTAACCCTAACCCTAACCCTAACCCTAACCCTAACCCTAACCCTAACCCTAACCCTAACCCTAACCCTAACCCTAACCCTAACCCTAACCCTAACCCTAACCCTAACCCTAACCCTAACCCTAACCCTAACCCTAACCCTAACCCTAACCCTAACCCTAACCCTAACCCTAACCCTAACCCTAACCCTAACCCTAACCCTAACCCTAACCCTAACCCTAACCCTAACCCTAACCCTAACCCTAACCCTAACCCTAACCCTAACCCTAACCCTAACCCTAACCCTAACCCTAACCCTAACCCTAACCCTAACCCTAACCCTAACCCTAACCCTAACCCTAACCCTAACCCTAACCCTAACCCTAACCCTAACCCTAACCCTAACTGCGGGACTTAGTTGAACCCATTCTGGAGTGTGACTTAATAAATGTGATAAATGAGCCAATTGGTCTCCAAGGAATGACATTCTTTTTAATTTGACAAGATTGCTGGAACTCAGCGATTACACTGGACCCTGCGGTAGCGCTTCATTTAAAACTTTTGATAAATAAGTCATTTTTTACTGTTGGACCAATCCTAGCCGTTAGTTCACGCTGAAGAAATAGAGACAGTTTCAAAAACTACATTTCATTAACTTTTTAACGGTGTCAATCCGTTTGAGTTACAACGATTGTGTCACTATTCGATTCAACATGTATTTAGCGATTTGTTCCGATCTTACTAAGTTGTTTCGCTTTTAAAAGTGAAACGATTGACTGTGGGTCTTAATTGAACTGATTCTGGACTGTGACCTGATATATGTGATAAATGAGCCAATTGGACTCAAAGAAATAACATTCTTTTTAACTCGACATGATTGCCGGAACTCAATGATTACACTGGACCCTATGGTAGTGCTTCATTTAAAAATTTAGATAAATAAGTCATTTTTTACTGTGGGACCAATCCTATCCGTTAGTTCACGCTGAAGAAATAGAGACAGTTTCGAAAACAACCTTTCATTGACTTTCTAACGGTGTCAATCCGTTTGAGTTACAACGGTTGCTTCACATGTTCGTACCAACATGTATTAAGCGATTTTTTCCGATCTTACTAAGTTGTATCGCTTTTAAAAGTGAAACAATTGACTGTGGAACTTAATTGAACTGATTCTGGACTGTGACCTTATAAATGTGATAAATGAGCCAATTGGACTCCAAGAAATAACATTCTCTTTAACTCGACATGATTGCCGGAACTCAACGATTATACTGGACCCTGTGGTAGCGCTTCATTTAAAAATT
>NW_026633898.1:2500-9604 GCF_029227915.1 Hydractinia symbiolongicarpus | reverse complement strand
CTGTGTAGCGCTCTCACACAACAAAATAATTTCACCGTACACAAAGAACGCGAAGATTGTTGAGCTGACGTCAGCAACAATTAGGCAACTTTAAAATGCGCGACTCTGATGTAGAAGCAACCATTATATTGAAATTTGTAAAATTTGCCGTCCTGTTATATTATGATTTGTACATGGTTAAAAAAATAAATTTTAGCAATGTAACAAAAATTTTTAATGATGAAAATGGACGTAGCTGCAGTTTATACAAAACGACCGTTAACGTCTTCAATGGGAAACTGTCAAACGACCAGTGAAATGAAAGTGGATAAGCTGTCCCAACCTGTGAGAGAAAAATGCCGATTTTTACTATTGTAATAAGACCGGATAAACGTGAAGTCATTGTTGTTTTTTAAAAAAAGTCGTACATGTAACGAGAAAGGAGATACTGTGAAGATAATTTACGTCTAAATTCAGTAATATTAAAACTAGTTTACGTTTTGTCGATACTCCAAACACAAAAGCGAACACATAACATGGCAACAATAAAAAACGAGGTCAAACTCGCTGAAGACACCGGACACCACAGCTTTCGATCAAGACACGAGAATTCCTTCACAAGCTAATATCTAAACATCCGGTATATGATGTTGAGAAATCCAGCCCAGGCATTATTGATTTTATATTCCATTAGCTACGATAGCGTAGCCAATCGTTAATATATTGTTTCCAACAGATAAAGGAGAACGTTTATTCCCTAGAGTACAGGGATTGCGTCGCAGGATTTATTCTGTGGGGAGGGGTACCAAGGTTTGCGAAAGTAAAGAAAAAATGTCGTCCACCACTAATCCTAACACTAACCCTAACATTAAAACACTGAAATTATTATTTAGCAGAATATGCTATTCAAGTTTATCATTATAACCATGTATTGACCCCCTGACTCGTCTAAACATTTGCACAAAAACTCTGAGAGTTCTCTTCCATTGTGATCGCAAGTTAACAACCTTATGGGAGATTTAAATGTTAACTTCTTCATAAAGTCAAATAATAAAGATATAAAATCTATTTTACAATTTATGGCTTTGAGCAACTTATAAAAAACCCGACTTGAATAGATGCAAAGACGCTGGTTGATCATCTATTAATCGAAGCTACCAATCATCCATTATAAATGAAAAGTGGTGCGTCATTCCCACTTGTATTTCCGACCGTGAAAGGTTTGGCTTTGTCCGGAAATTGAATTAATGATTCTGCTAAATTTAAACGAGCACTTGGAAGATCAAAAATAGTCGAAAAATGTAAAATGTAAATGATGCATGTTTTTTACAAATCACTTTCGAGAGTTTTTGACCTTTAATTATAATGATCAGTGAAGGATAAGCCGCTTGAATAAAAAAGTTATTGCATGAGCGTAATAAACGTTTTAGGGTTAGGGTTAGGGTTAGGGTTAGGGTTAGGGTTAGGGTTAGGGTTAGGGTTAGGGTTAGGGTTAGGGTTAGGGTTAGGGTTAGGGTTAGGGTTAGGGTTAGGGTTAGGGTTAGGGTTAGGGTTAGGGTTAGGGTTAGGGTTAGGGTTAGGGTTAGGGTTAGGGTTAGGGTTAGGGTTAGGGTTAGGGTTAGGGTTAGGGTTAGGGTTAGGGTTAGGGTTAGGGTTAGGGTTAGGGTTAGGGTTAGGGTTAGGGTTAGGGTTAGGGTTAGGGTTAGGGTTAGGGTTAGGGTTAGGGTTAGGGTTAGGGTTAGGGTTAGGGTTAGGGTTAGGGTTAGGGTTAGGGTTAGGGTTAGGGTTAGGGTTAGGGTTAGGGTTAGGGTTAGGGTTAGGGTTAGGGTTAGGGTTAGGGTTAGGGTTAGGGTTAGGGTTAGGGTTAGGGTTAGGGTTAGGGTTAGGGTTAGGGTTAGGGTTAGGGTTAGGGTTAGGGTTAGGGTTAGGGTTAGGGTTAGGGTTAGGGTTAGGGTTAGGGTTAGGGTTAGGGTTAGGGTTAGGGTTAGGGTTAGGGTTAGGGTTAGGGTTAGGGTTAGGGTTAGGGTTAGGGTTAGGGTTAGGGTTAGGGTTAGGGTTAGGGTTAGGGTTAGGGTTAGGGTTAGGGTTAGGGTTAGGGTTAGGGTTAGGGTTAGGGTTAGGGTTAGGGTTAGGGTTAGGGTTAGGGTTAGGGTTAGGGTTAGGGTTAGGGTTAGGGTTAGGGTTAGGGTTAGGGTTAGGGTTAGGGTTAGGGTTAGGGTTAGGGTTAGGGTTAGGGTTAGGGTTAGGGTTAGGGTTAGGGTTAGGGTTAGGGTTAGGGTTAGGGTTAGGGTTAGGGTTAGGGTTAGGGTTAGGGTTAGGGTTAGGGTTAGGGTTAGGGTTAGGGTTAGGGTTAGGGTTAGGGTTAGGGTTAGGGTTAGGGTTAGGGTTAGGGTTAGGGTTAGGGTTAGGGTTAGGGTTAGGGTTAGGGTTAGGGTTAGGGTTAGGGTTAGGGTTAGGGTTAGGGTTAGGGTTAGGGTTAGGGTTAGGGTTAGGGTTAGGGTTAGGGTTAGGGTTAGGGTTAGGGTTAGGGTTAGGGTTAGGGTTAGGGTTAGGGTTAGGGTTAGGGTTAGGGTTAGGGTTAGGGTTAGGGTTAGGGTTAGGGTTAGGGTTAGGGTTAGGGTTAGGGTTAGGGTTAGGGTTAGGGTTAGGGTTAGGGTTAGGGTTAGGGTTAGGGTTAGGGTTAGGGTTAGGGTTAGGGTTAGGGTTAGGGTTAGGGTTAGGGTTAGGGTTAGGGTTAGGGTTAGGGTTAGGGTTAGGGTTAGGGTTAGGGTTAGGGTTAGGGTTAGGGTTAGGGTTAGGGTTAGGGTTAGGGTTAGGGTTAGGGTTAGGGTTAGGGTTAGGGTTAGGGTTAGGGTTAGGGTTAGGGTTAGGGTTAGGGTTAGGGTTAGGGTTAGGGTTAGGGTTAGGGTTAGGGTTAGGGTTAGGGTTAGGGTTAGGGTTAGGGTTAGGGTTAGGGTTAGGGTTAGGGTTAGGGTTAGGGTTAGGGTTAGGGTTAGGGTTAGGGTTAGGGTTAGGGTTAGGGTTAGGGTTAGGGTTAGGGTTAGGGTTAGGGTTAGGGTTAGGGTTAGGGTTAGGGTTAGGGTTAGGGTTAGGGTTAGGGTTAGGGTTAGGGTTAGGGTTAGGGTTAGGGTTAGGGTTAGGGTTAGGGTTAGGGTTAGGGTTAGGGTTAGGGTTAGGGTTAGGGTTAGGGTTAGGGTTAGGGTTAGGGTTAGGGTTAGGGTTAGGGTTAGGGTTAGGGTTAGGGTTAGGGTTAGGGTTAGGGTTAGGGTTAGGGTTAGGGTTAGGGTTAGGGTTAGGGTTAGGGTTAGGGTTAGGGTTAGGGTTAGGGTTAGGGTTAGGGTTAGGGTTAGGGTTAGGGTTAGGGTTAGGGTTAGGGTTAGGGTTAGGGTTAGGGTTAGGGTTAGGGTTAGGGTTAGGGTTAGGGTTAGGGTTAGGGTTAGGGTTAGGGTTAGGGTTAGGGTTAGGGTTAGGGTTAGGGTTAGGGTTAGGGTTAGGGTTAGGGTTAGGGTTAGGGTTAGGGTTAGGGTTAGGGTTAGGGTTAGGGTTAGGGTTAGGGTTAGGGTTAGGGTTAGGGTTAGGGTTAGGGTTAGGGTTAGGGTTAGGGTTAGGGTTAGGGTTAGGGTTAGGGTTAGGGTTAGGGTTAGGGTTAGGGTTAGGGTTAGGGTTAGGGTTAGGGTTAGGGTTAGGGTTAGGGTTAGGGTTAGGGTTAGGGTTAGGGTTAGGGTTAGGGTTAGGGTTAGGGTTAGGGTTAGGGTTAGGGTTAGGGTTAGGGTTAGGGTTAGGGTTAGGGTTAGGGTTAGGGTTAGGGTTAGGGTTAGGGTTAGGGTTAGGGTTAGGGTTAGGGTTAGGGTTAGGGTTAGGGTTAGGGTTAGGGTTAGGGTTAGGGTTAGGGTTAGGGTTAGGGTTAGGGTTAGGGTTAGGGTTAGGGTTAGGGTTAGGGTTAGGGTTAGGGTTAGGGTTAGGGTTAGGGTTAGGGTTAGGGTTAGGGTTAGGGTTAGGGTTAGGGTTAGGGTTAGGGTTAGGGTTAGGGTTAGGGTTAGGGTTAGGGTTAGGGTTAGGGTTAGGGTTAGGGTTAGGGTTAGGGTTAGGGTTAGGGTTAGGGTTAGGGTTAGGGTTAGGGTTAGGGTTAGGGTTAGGGTTAGGGTTAGGGTTAGGGTTAGGGTTAGGGTTAGGGTTAGGGTTAGGGTTAGGGTTAGGGTTAGGGTTAGGGTTAGGGTTAGGGTTAGGGTTAGGGTTAGGGTTAGGGTTAGGGTTAGGGTTAGGGTTAGGGTTAGGGTTAGGGTTAGGGTTAGGGTTAGGGTTAGGGTTAGGGTTAGGGTTAGGGTTAGGGTTAGGGTTAGGGTTAGGGTTAGGGTTAGGGTTAGGGTTAGGGTTAGGGTTAGGGTTAGGGTTAGGGTTAGGGTTAGGGTTAGGGTTAGGGTTAGGGTTAGGGTTAGGGTTAGGGTTAGGGTTAGGGTTAGGGTTAGGGTTAGGGTTAGGGTTAGGGTTAGGGTTAGGGTTAGGGTTAGGGTTAGGGTTAGGGTTAGGGTTAGGGTTAGGGTTAGGGTTAGGGTTAGGGTTAGGGTTAGGGTTAGGGTTAGGGTTAGGGTTAGGGTTAGGGTTAGGGTTAGGGTTAGGGTTAGGGTTAGGGTTAGGGTTAGGGTTAGGGTTAGGGTTAGGGTTAGGGTTAGGGTTAGGGTTAGGGTTAGGGTTAGGGTTAGGGTTAGGGTTAGGGTTAGGGTTAGGGTTAGGGTTAGGGTTAGGGTTAGGGTTAGGGTTAGGGTTAGGGTTAGGGTTAGGGTTAGGGTTAGGGTTAGGGTTAGGGTTAGGGTTAGGGTTAGGGTTAGGGTTAGGGTTAGGGTTAGGGTTAGGGTTAGGGTTAGGGTTAGGGTTAGGGTTAGGGTTAGGGTTAGGGTTAGGGTTAGGGTTAGGGTTAGGGTTAGGGTTAGGGTTAGGGTTAGGGTTAGGGTTAGGGTTAGGGTTAGGGTTAGGGTTAGGGTTAGGGTTAGGGTTAGGGTTAGGGTTAGGGTTAGGGTTAGGGTTAGGGTTAGGGTTAGGGTTAGGGTTAGGGTTAGGGTTAGGGTTAGGGTTAGGGTTAGGGTTAGGGTTAGGGTTAGGGTTAGGGTTAGGGTTAGGGTTAGGGTTAGGGTTAGGGTTAGGGTTAGGGTTAGGGTTAGGGTTAGGGTTAGGGTTAGGGTTAGGGTTAGGGTTAGGGTTAGGGTTAGGGTTAGGGTTAGGGTTAGGGTTAGGGTTAGGGTTAGGGTTAGGGTTAGGGTTAGGGTTAGGGTTAGGGTTAGGGTTAGGGTTAGGGTTAGGGTTAGGGTTAGGGTTAGGGTTAGGGTTAGGGTTAGGGTTAGGGTTAGGGTTAGGGTTAGGGTTAGGGTTAGGGTTAGGGTTAGGGTTAGGGTTAGGGTTAGGGTTAGGGTTAGGGTTAGGGTTAGGGTTAGGGTTAGGGTTAGGGTTAGGGTTAGGGTTAGGGTTAGGGTTAGGGTTAGGGTTAGGGTTAGGGTTAGGGTTAGGGTTAGGGTTAGGGTTAGGGTTAGGGTTAGGGTTAGGGTTAGGGTTAGGGTTAGGGTTAGGGTTAGGGTTAGGGTTAGGGTTAGGGTTAGGGTTAGGGTTAGGGTTAGGGTTAGGGTTAGGGTTAGGGTTAGGGTTAGGGTTAGGGTTAGGGTTAGGGTTAGGGTTAGGGTTAGGGTTAGGGTTAGGGTTAGGGTTAGGGTTAGGGTTAGGGTTAGGGTTAGGGTTAGGGTTAGGGTTAGGGTTAGGGTTAGGGTTAGGGTTAGGGTTAGGGTTAGGGTTAGGGTTAGGGTTAGGGTTAGGGTTAGGGTTAGGGTTAGGGTTAGGGTTAGGGTTAGGGTTAGGGTTAGGGTTAGGGTTAGGGTTAGGGTTAGGGTTAGGGTTAGGGTTAGGGTTAGGGTTAGGGTTAGGGTTAGGGTTAGGGTTAGGGTTAGGGTTAGGGTTAGGGTTAGGGTTAGGGTTAGGGTTAGGGTTAGGGTTAGGGTTAGGGTTAGGGTTAGGGTTAGGGTTAGGGTTAGGGTTAGGGTTAGGGTTAGGGTTAGGGTTAGGGTTAGGGTTAGGGTTAGGGTTAGGGTTAGGGTTAGGGTTAGGGTTAGGGTTAGGGTTAGGGTTAGGGTTAGGGTTAGGGTTAGGGTTAGGGTTAGGGTTAGGGTTAGGGTTAGGGTTAGGGTTAGGGTTAGGGTTAGGGTTAGGGTTAGGGTTAGGGTTAGGGTTAGGGTTAGGGTTAGGGTTAGGGTTAGGGTTAGGGTTAGGGTTAGGGTTAGGGTTAGGGTTAGGGTTAGGGTTAGGGTTAGGGTTAGGGTTAGGGTTAGGGTTAGGGTTAGGGTTAGGGTTAGGGTTAGGGTTAGGGTTAGGGTTAGGGTTAGGGTTAGGGTTAGGGTTAGGGTTAGGGTTAGGGTTAGGGTTAGGGTTAGGGTTAGGGTTAGGGTTAGGGTTAGGGTTAGGGTTAGGGTTAGGGTTAGGGTTAGGGTTAGGGTTAGGGTTAGGGTTAGGGTTAGGGTTAGGGTTAGGGTTAGGGTTAGGGTTAGGGTTAGGGTTAGGGTTAGGGTTAGGGTTAGGGTTAGGGTTAGGGTTAGGGTTAGGGTTAGGGTTAGGGTTAGGGTTAGGGTTAGGGTTAGGGTTAGGGTTAGGGTTAGGGTTAGGGTTAGGGTTAGGGTTAGGGTTAGGGTTAGGGTTAGGGTTAGGGTTAGGGTTAGGGTTAGGGTTAGGGTTAGGGTTAGGGTTAGGGTTAGGGTTAGGGTTAGGGTTAGGGTTAGGGTTAGGGTTAGGGTTAGGGTTAGGGTTAGGGTTAGGGTTAGGGTTAGGGTTAGGGTTAGGGTTAGGGTTAGGGTTAGGGTTAGGGTTAGGGTTAGGGTTAGGGTTAGGGTTAGGGTTAGGGTTAGGGTTAGGGTTAGGGTTAGGGTTAGGGTTAGGGTTAGGGTTAGGGTTAGGGTTAGGGTTAGGGTTAGGGTTAGGGTTAGGGTTAGGGTTAGGGTTAGGGTTAGGGTTAGGGTTAGGGTTAGGGTTAGGGTTAGGGTTAGGGTTAGGGTTAGGGTTAGGGTTAGGGTTAGGGTTAGGGTTAGGGTTAGGGTTAGGGTTAGGGTTAGGGTTAGGGTTAGGGTTAGGGTTAGGGTTAGGGTTAGGGTTAGG
>NW_026633897.1:0-9807 GCF_029227915.1 Hydractinia symbiolongicarpus | reverse complement strand
AAACGCATAAAACTTGTAGTTTTTAAAAATGTTTTCATTTTTGATGAG
This sequence comes from Hydractinia symbiolongicarpus, assembly GCF_029227915.1. Classification (NCBI taxonomy): domain Eukaryota; kingdom Metazoa; phylum Cnidaria; class Hydrozoa; order Anthoathecata; family Hydractiniidae; genus Hydractinia; species Hydractinia symbiolongicarpus. Next base: position 9,759 of record NW_026633897.1, on the reverse strand, counting down.
ACGCTGAATAAAAGAAGTTAACCCGCGATTTCCTGTAAATCCCAGCTTGGCCCGTATAGTCAAAAGTATACAAAGAAAGTACCCAGGGAGTAAACTCATGTCCCGAACGATTTTTTAAATTATTTTTTCACCACTAAAACGCATGAGACTTGTAGTTTTCAAAAATGTTTTCATTTTTGATGAGACGCTGAATAAAAGCAGTTTAATTGCCGGCAACCGAAAACCTGCGATTTCCCTAAATCCCGGACTCGGCCCGTATAGTCAAAAGTATACAAAGAAAGTACCCAGGGAGTAAACTCATTTCCAGAACGATTTTTTAAATTATTTTTTCACCACTAAAACGCATAAGACTTGTAGTTTTTAAAAATGTTTTCATTTTTGATGAGACGCTGAATAAAAGACGTTTAATCGCCGGCAAACGAAAATCTGCGATTTCCCGTAAATCCCGGGCTTGGCCCGTATAGTCAAAAGTATACAAAGAAAGTACCCAGGGAGTAAACTCATTTCCCGAACGATTTTTTATATTATTTTTTTACCACTAAACGCATGAGACTTGTAGTTTTCAAAAATATTTTCATATTTGATGGGACGCTGAATAAAAGAAGTTTAATCGCCGGCAAACGAAAACCCGCGATTTCCGTAAATCCCGGGCTTGGCCCGTATAGTCAAAAGTATACAAAGAAAGTACCCAGGGAGTAAACTCATTTCCCGAACGATTTTTTAAATTACTTTTTCACCACTAAAACGCATGAGACTTGTAGTTTTCAAAAATGTTTTCATTTTTGATGAGACGCTGAATAAAAGCAGTTTAATCGCCGGCAAACGAAATCCCAGGTTTTCCCGTAAATCCGGGGCTTGGCCCGTATAGTCGAATGTATACAAAGAAAGTATCCAGGGAGTAAACTCATTTCCCGAACGATTTTTTAAATTACTTTTTCACCACTAAAACGCATGAGACTTGTAGTTTTCAAAAATGTTTTTATTTTTGATGAGACGCTGAATAAAAGAAGTTTAATCGCCGGCAAACGAAAACCCGCGATTTCCCGTAAATCCCGGGCTTGGTCCGTATAGTCAAAAGTATACAAAGAAAGTACCCAGGGAGTAAACTCATTTCCCGAACGATTTTATAAATTACTTTTTCACCACTAAAACGCATGAGACTTGTAGTTTTAAAAAATGTTTTCATTTTTGATGAGACGCTGAATAAAAGCAGTTTAATCGCTAGCAAACTAAATCCCGCGTTTTCCCGTAAATCCTGGGCTTGGCCCGCATAGTCGAATGTATACAAAGAAAGTACCCAGGGAGTAAACTCATTTCCCGAACGATTTTTTAAATTTTTTTTTCACTACTAAAACGCATGAGACTTGTAGTTTTCAAAAATGTTTTCATTTTTGATGAGACGCTTAATGAAAGAGGTTTAATCGCCGGAAAACGAAAACCCGCGATTTCCCGTAAATCCCGGGCTTGAACCGTATAGTCGAATGTATACAAAGAAAGTACCCTGTGAGTAAACTCATTTCAAGAACGATTTTTTAAATTAATTTTTCACCACTAAAACGCATGAGACTTGTAGTTTTCAAAAATGTTTTCATTTTTGATGAGACGCTGAATAAAAGCAGTTTAATCGCCGGCAAACGAAATCCCGCATTTTCCCGTAAATCCGGGGCTTGGCCCGTATAGTCAAAAGTATACAAAGAAAGTACCCAGGGAGTAAACTCATTTCCCGAACGATTTTTTATATTATTTTTTTACCACTAAACGCATGAGACTTGTAGTTTTCAAAAATATTTTCATATTTGATGGGACGCTGAATAAAAGAAGTTTAATCGCCGGCAAACGAAAACCCGCGATTTCCGTAAATCCCGGGCTTGGCCCGTATAGTCAAAAGTATACAAAGAAAGTACCCAGGGAGTAAACTCATTTCCCGAACGATTTTTTAAATTACTTTTTCACCACTAAAACGCATGAGACTTGTAGTTTTCAAAAATGTTTTCATTTTTGATGAGACGCTGAATAAAAGCAGTTTAATCGCCGGCAAACGAAATCCCGCGTTTTCCCGTAAATCCGGGGCTTGGCCCGTATAGTCGAATGTATACAAAGAAAGTACCCAGGGAGTAAACTCATTTCCCGAACGATTTTTTAAATTACTTTTTCACCACTAAAACGCATGAGACTTGTAGTTTTCAAAAATGTTTTTATTTTTGATGAGACGCTGAATAAAAGAAGTTTAATCGCCGGCAAACGAAAACCCGCGATTTCCCGTAGGGTTAGGGTTAGGGTTAGGGTTAGGGTTAGGGTTAGGGTTAGGGTTAGGGTTAGGGTTAGGGTTAGGGTTAGGGTTAGGGTTAGGGTTAGGGTTAGGGTTAGGGTTAGGGTTAGGGTTAGGGTTAGGGTTAGGGTTAGGGTTAGGGTTAGGGTTAGGGTTAGGGTTAGGGTTAGGGTTAGGGTTAGGGTTAGGGTTAGGGTTAGGGTTAGGGTTAGGGTTAGGGTTAGGGTTAGGGTTAGGGTTAGGGTTAGGGTTAGGGTTAGGGTTAGGGTTAGGGTTAGGGTTAGGGTTAGGGTTAGGGTTAGGGTTAGGGTTAGGGTTAGGGTTAGGGTTAGGGTTAGGGTTAGGGTTAGGGTTAGGGTTAGGGTTAGGGTTAGGGTTAGGGTTAGGGTTAGGGTTAGGGTTAGGGTTAGGGTTAGGGTTAGGGTTAGGGTTAGGGTTAGGGTTAGGGTTAGGGTTAGGGTTAGGGTTAGGGTTAGGGTTAGGGTTAGGGTTAGGGTTAGGGTTAGGGTTAGGGTTAGGGTTAGGGTTAGGGTTAGGGTTAGGGTTAGGGTTAGGGTTAGGGTTAGGGTTAGGGTTAGGGTTAGGGTTAGGGTTAGGGTTAGGGTTAGGGTTAGGGTTAGGGTTAGGGTTAGGGTTAGGGTTAGGGTTAGGGTTAGGGTTAGGGTTAGGGTTAGGGTTAGGGTTAGGGTTAGGGTTAGGGTTAGGGTTAGGGTTAGGGTTAGGGTTAGGGTTAGGGTTAGGGTTAGGGTTAGGGTTAGGGTTAGGGTTAGGGTTAGGGTTAGGGTTAGGGTTAGGGTTAGGGTTAGGGTTAGGGTTAGGGTTAGGGTTAGGGTTAGGGTTAGGGTTAGGGTTAGGGTTAGGGTTAGGGTTAGGGTTAGGGTTAGGGTTAGGGTTAGGGTTAGGGTTAGGGTTAGGGTTAGGGTTAGGGTTAGGGTTAGGGTTAGGGTTAGGGTTAGGGTTAGGGTTAGGGTTAGGGTTAGGGTTAGGGTTAGGGTTAGGGTTAGGGTTAGGGTTAGGGTTAGGGTTAGGGTTAGGGTTAGGGTTAGGGTTAGGGTTAGGGTTAGGGTTAGGGTTAGGGTTAGGGTTAGGGTTAGGGTTAGGGTTAGGGTTAGGGTTAGGGTTAGGGTTAGGGTTAGGGTTAGGGTTAGGGTTAGGGTTAGGGTTAGGGTTAGGGTTAGGGTTAGGGTTAGGGTTAGGGTTAGGGTTAGGGTTAGGGTTAGGGTTAGGGTTAGGGTTAGGGTTAGGGTTAGGGTTAGGGTTAGGGTTAGGGTTAGGGTTAGGGTTAGGGTTAGGGTTAGGGTTAGGGTTAGGGTTAGGGTTAGGGTTAGGGTTAGGGTTAGGGTTAGGGTTAGGGTTAGGGTTAGGGTTAGGGTTAGGGTTAGGGTTAGGGTTAGGGTTAGGGTTAGGGTTAGGGTTAGGGTTAGGGTTAGGGTTAGGGTTAGGGTTAGGGTTAGGGTTAGGGTTAGGGTTAGGGTTAGGGTTAGGGTTAGGGTTAGGGTTAGGGTTAGGGTTAGGGTTAGGGTTAGGGTTAGGGTTAGGGTTAGGGTTAGGGTTAGGGTTAGGGTTAGGGTTAGGGTTAGGGTTAGGGTTAGGGTTAGGGTTAGGGTTAGGGTTAGGGTTAGGGTTAGGGTTAGGGTTAGGGTTAGGGTTAGGGTTAGGGTTAGGGTTAGGGTTAGGGTTAGGGTTAGGGTTAGGGTTAGGGTTAGGGTTAGGGTTAGGGTTAGGGTTAGGGTTAGGGTTAGGGTTAGGGTTAGGGTTAGGGTTAGGGTTAGGGTTAGGGTTAGGGTTAGGGTTAGGGTTAGGGTTAGGGTTAGGGTTAGGGTTAGGGTTAGGGTTAGGGTTAGGGTTAGGGTTAGGGTTAGGGTTAGGGTTAGGGTTAGGGTTAGGGTTAGGGTTAGGGTTAGGGTTAGGGTTAGGGTTAGGGTTAGGGTTAGGGTTAGGGTTAGGGTTAGGGTTAGGGTTAGGGTTAGGGTTAGGGTTAGGGTTAGGGTTAGGGTTAGGGTTAGGGTTAGGGTTAGGGTTAGGGTTAGGGTTAGGGTTAGGGTTAGGGTTAGGGTTAGGGTTAGGGTTAGGGTTAGGGTTAGGGTTAGGGTTAGGGTTAGGGTTAGGGTTAGGGTTAGGGTTAGGGTTAGGGTTAGGGTTAGGGTTAGGGTTAGGGTTAGGGTTAGGGTTAGGGTTAGGGTTAGGGTTAGGGTTAGGGTTAGGGTTAGGGTTAGGGTTAGGGTTAGGGTTAGGGTTAGGGTTAGGGTTAGGGTTAGGGTTAGGGTTAGGGTTAGGGTTAGGGTTAGGGTTAGGGTTAGGGTTAGGGTTAGGGTTAGGGTTAGGGTTAGGGTTAGGGTTAGGGTTAGGGTTAGGGTTAGGGTTAGGGTTAGGGTTAGGGTTAGGGTTAGGGTTAGGGTTAGGGTTAGGGTTAGGGTTAGGGTTAGGGTTAGGGTTAGGGTTAGGGTTAGGGTTAGGGTTAGGGTTAGGGTTAGGGTTAGGGTTAGGGTTAGGGTTAGGGTTAGGGTTAGGGTTAGGGTTAGGGTTAGGGTTAGGGTTAGGGTTAGGGTTAGGGTTAGGGTTAGGGTTAGGGTTAGGGTTAGGGTTAGGGTTAGGGTTAGGGTTAGGGTTAGGGTTAGGGTTAGGGTTAGGGTTAGGGTTAGGGTTAGGGTTAGGGTTAGGGTTAGGGTTAGGGTTAGGGTTAGGGTTAGGGTTAGGGTTAGGGTTAGGGTTAGGGTTAGGGTTAGGGTTAGGGTTAGGGTTAGGGTTAGGGTTAGGGTTAGGGTTAGGGTTAGGGTTAGGGTTAGGGTTAGGGTTAGGGTTAGGGTTAGGGTTAGGGTTAGGGTTAGGGTTAGGGTTAGGGTTAGGGTTAGGGTTAGGGTTAGGGTTAGGGTTAGGGTTAGGGTTAGGGTTAGGGTTAGGGTTAGGGTTAGGGTTAGGGTTAGGGTTAGGGTTAGGGTTAGGGTTAGGGTTAGGGTTAGGGTTAGGGTTAGGGTTAGGGTTAGGGTTAGGGTTAGGGTTAGGGTTAGGGTTAGGGTTAGGGTTAGGGTTAGGGTTAGGGTTAGGGTTAGGGTTAGGGTTAGGGTTAGGGTTAGGGTTAGGGTTAGGGTTAGGGTTAGGGTTAGGGTTAGGGTTAGGGTTAGGGTTAGGGTTAGGGTTAGGGTTAGGGTTAGGGTTAGGGTTAGGGTTAGGGTTAGGGTTAGGGTTAGGGTTAGGGTTAGGGTTAGGGTTAGGGTTAGGGTTAGGGTTAGGGTTAGGGTTAGGGTTAGGGTTAGGGTTAGGGTTAGGGTTAGGGTTAGGGTTAGGGTTAGGGTTAGGGTTAGGGTTAGGGTTAGGGTTAGGGTTAGGGTTAGGGTTAGGGTTAGGGTTAGGGTTAGGGTTAGGGTTAGGGTTAGGGTTAGGGTTAGGGTTAGGGTTAGGGTTAGGGTTAGGGTTAGGGTTAGGGTTAGGGTTAGGGTTAGGGTTAGGGTTAGGGTTAGGGTTAGGGTTAGGGTTAGGGTTAGGGTTAGGGTTAGGGTTAGGGTTAGGGTTAGGGTTAGGGTTAGGGTTAGGGTTAGGGTTAGGGTTAGGGTTAGGGTTAGGGTTAGGGTTAGGGTTAGGGTTAGGGTTAGGGTTAGGGTTAGGGTTAGGGTTAGGGTTAGGGTTAGGGTTAGGGTTAGGGTTAGGGTTAGGGTTAGGGTTAGGGTTAGGGTTAGGGTTAGGGTTAGGGTTAGGGTTAGGGTTAGGGTTAGGGTTAGGGTTAGGGTTAGGGTTAGGGTTAGGGTTAGGGTTAGGGTTAGGGTTAGGGTTAGGGTTAGGGTTAGGGTTAGGGTTAGGGTTAGGGTTAGGGTTAGGGTTAGGGTTAGGGTTAGGGTTAGGGTTAGGGTTAGGGTTAGGGTTAGGGTTAGGGTTAGGGTTAGGGTTAGGGTTAGGGTTAGGGTTAGGGTTAGGGTTAGGGTTAGGGTTAGGGTTAGGGTTAGGGTTAGGGTTAGGGTTAGGGTTAGGGTTAGGGTTAGGGTTAGGGTTAGGGTTAGGGTTAGGGTTAGGGTTAGGGTTAGGGTTAGGGTTAGGGTTAGGGTTAGGGTTAGGGTTAGGGTTAGGGTTAGGGTTAGGGTTAGGGTTAGGGTTAGGGTTAGGGTTAGGGTTAGGGTTAGGGTTAGGGTTAGGGTTAGGGTTAGGGTTAGGGTTAGGGTTAGGGTTAGGGTTAGGGTTAGGGTTAGGGTTAGGGTTAGGGTTAGGGTTAGGGTTAGGGTTAGGGTTAGGGTTAGGGTTAGGGTTAGGGTTAGGGTTAGGGTTAGGGTTAGGGTTAGGGTTAGGGTTAGGGTTAGGGTTAGGGTTAGGGTTAGGGTTAGGGTTAGGGTTAGGGTTAGGGTTAGGGTTAGGGTTAGGGTTAGGGTTAGGGTTAGGGTTAGGGTTAGGGTTAGGGTTAGGGTTAGGGTTAGGGTTAGGGTTAGGGTTAGGGTTAGGGTTAGGGTTAGGGTTAGGGTTAGGGTTAGGGTTAGGGTTAGGGTTAGGGTTAGGGTTAGGGTTAGGGTTAGGGTTAGGGTTAGGGTTAGGGTTAGGGTTAGGGTTAGGGTTAGGGTTAGGGTTAGGGTTAGGGTTAGGGTTAGGGTTAGGGTTAGGGTTAGGGTTAGGGTTAGGGTTAGGGTTAGGGTTAGGGTTAGGGTTAGGGTTAGGGTTAGGGTTAGGGTTAGGGTTAGGGTTAGGGTTAGGGTTAGGGTTAGGGTTAGGGTTAGGGTTAGGGTTAGGGTTAGGGTTAGGGTTAGGGTTAGGGTTAGGGTTAGGGTTAGGGTTAGGGTTAGGGTTAGGGTTAGGGTTAGGGTTAGGGTTAGGGTTAGGGTTAGGGTTAGGGTTAGGGTTAGGGTTAGGGTTAGGGTTAGGGTTAGGGTTAGGGTTAGGGTTAGGGTTAGGGTTAGGGTTAGGGTTAGGGTTAGGGTTAGGGTTAGGGTTAGGGTTAGGGTTAGGGTTAGGGTTAGGGTTAGGGTTAGGGTTAGGGTTAGGGTTAGGGTTAGGGTTAGGGTTAGGGTTAGGGTTAGGGTTAGGGTTAGGGTTAGGGTTAGGGTTAGGGTTAGGGTTAGGGTTAGGGTTAGGGTTAGGGTTAGGGTTAGGGTTAGGGTTAGGGTTAGGGTTAGGGTTAGGGTTAGGGTTAGGGTTAGGGTTAGGGTTAGGGTTAGGGTTAGGGTTAGGGTTAGGGTTAGGGTTAGGGTTAGGGTTAGGGTTAGGGTTAGGGTTAGGGTTAGGGTTAGGGTTAGGGTTAGGGTTAGGGTTAGGGTTAGGGTTAGGGTTAGGGTTAGGGTTAGGGTTAGGGTTAGGGTTAGGGTTAGGGTTAGGGTTAGGGTTAGGGTTAGGGTTAGGGTTAGGGTTAGGGTTAGGGTTAGGGTTAGGGTTAGGGTTAGGGTTAGGGTTAGGGTTAGGGTTAGGGTTAGGGTTAGGGTTAGGGTTAGGGTTAGGGTTAGGGTTAGGGTTAGGGTTAGGGTTAGGGTTAGGGTTAGGGTTAGGGTTAGGGTTAGGGTTAGGGTTAGGGTTAGGGTTAGGGTTAGGGTTAGGGTTAGGGTTAGGGTTAGGGTTAGGGTTAGGGTTAGGGTTAGGGTTAGGGTTAGGGTTAGGGTTAGGGTTAGGGTTAGGGTTAGGGTTAGGGTTAGGGTTAGGGTTAGGGTTAGGGTTAGGGTTAGGGTTAGGGTTAGGGTTAGGGTTAGGGTTAGGGTTAGGGTTAGGGTTAGGGTTAGGGTTAGGGTTAGGGTTAGGGTTAGGGTTAGGGTTAGGGTTAGGGTTAGGGTTAGGGTTAGGGTTAGGGTTAGGGTTAGGGTTAGGGTTAGGGTTAGGGTTAGGGTTAGGGTTAGGGTTAGGGTTAGGGTTAGGGTTAGGGTTAGGGTTAGGGTTAGGGTTAGGGTTAGGGTTAGGGTTAGGGTTAGGGTTAGGGTTAGGGTTAGGGTTAGGGTTAGGGTTAGGGTTAGGGTTAGGGTTAGGGTTAGGGTTAGGGTTAGGGTTAGGGTTAGGGTTAGGGTTAGGGTTAGGGTTAGGGTTAGGGTTAGGGTTAGGGTTAGGGTTAGGGTTAGGGTTAGGGTTAGGGTTAGGGTTAGGGTTAGGGTTAGGGTTAGGGTTAGGGTTAGGGTTAGGGTTAGGGTTAGGGTTAGGGTTAGGGTTAGGGTTAGGGTTAGGGTTAGGGTTAGGGTTAGGGTTAGGGTTAGGGTTAGGGTTAGGGTTAGGGTTAGGGTTAGGGTTAGGGTTAGGGTTAGGGTTAGGGTTAGGGTTAGGGTTAGGGTTAGGGTTAGGGTTAGGGTTAGGGTTAGGGTTAGGGTTAGGGTTAGGGTTAGGGTTAGGGTTAGGGTTAGGGTTAGGGTTAGGGTTAGGGTTAGGGTTAGGGTTAGGGTTAGGGTTAGGGTTAGGGTTAGGGTTAGGGTTAGGGTTAGGGTTAGGGTTAGGGTTAGGGTTAGGGTTAGGGTTAGGGTTAGGGTTAGGGTTAGGGTTAGGGTTAGGGTTAGGGTTAGGGTTAGGGTTAGGGTTAGGGTTAGGGTTAGGGTTAGGGTTAGGGTTAGGGTTAGGGTTAGGGTTAGGGTTAGGGTTAGGGTTAGGGTTAGGGTTAGGGTTAGGGTTAGGGTTAGGGTTAGGGTTAGGGTTAGGGTTAGGGTTAGGGGTTAGGGTTAGGGTTAGGGTTAGGGTTAGGGTTAGGGTTAGGGTTAGGTTAGGGTTAGGGTTAGGGTTAGGGTTAGGGTTAGGGTTAGGGTTAGGGTTAGGGTTAGGGTTAGGGTTAGGGTTAGGGTTAGGGTTAGGGTTAGGGTTAGGGTTAGGGTTAGGGTTAGGGTTAGGGTTAGGGTTAGGGTAGGTTAGGGTTAGGGTTAGGGTTAGGGTTAGGGTTAGGGTTAGGGTTAGGGTTAGGGTTAGGGTTAGGGTTAGGGGTTAGGGTTAGGGTTAGGGTTAGGGTTAGGGTTAGGGTTAGGGTTAGGGTTAGGGTTAGGGTTAGGGTTAGGGTTAGGGTTAGGGTTAGGGTTAGGGTTAGGGTTAGGGTTAGGGTTAGGGTTAGGGTTAGGGTTAGGGTTAGGGTTAGGGTTAGGGTTAGGGTTAGGGTTAGGGTTAGGGTTAGGTTAGGGTTAGGGTTAGGGTTAGGGTTAGGGTTAGGGTTAGGGTTAGGGTTAGGGTTAGGGTTAGGGTTAGGGTTAGGGTTAGGGTTAGGGTTAGGGTTAGGTTAGGGTTAGGGTTAGGGTTAGGGTTAGGGTTAGGGTTAGGGTTAGGGTTAGGGTTAGGGTTAGGGTGGTTAGGGTTAGGGTTAGGGTTAGGGTTAGGGTTAGGGTTAGGGTTAGGGTTAGGGTAGGGTTAGGGTTAGGGTTAGGGTTAGGGTTAGGGTTAGGTTAGGGTTAGGGTTAGGGTTAGGGTTAGGGTTAGGGTTAGGGTTAGGGTTAGGGTTAGGGTTAGGGTTAGGGTTAGGTGTTAGGGTTAGGGTTAGGGTTAGGGTTAGGGTTAGGGTTAGGGTTAGGGTTAGGGTTAGGGTTAGGGTTAGGGTTAGGGTTAGGGGTTAGGGTTAGGGTTAGGGTTAG
>NW_026633896.1:0-9822 GCF_029227915.1 Hydractinia symbiolongicarpus | reverse complement strand
AACATTTTTAAAAACTACAAGTCTCATGGGCTTTAGTGGTGAAATAATAATTTAAAAAATCGTTTGGGAAATTAGTTTACTCCCTGGGTACTTTCTTTGTATACTTTTGACTATACGGGCCGAATCAGGGATTTACGGAAAATCGCAGGTTTTCGTTTGCCGGCGATTAAACTTCTTTTATTCAGCGTCTCATCAAAAATGAAAACATTTTTGAAAACTACAAGTCTTATGCGTTTTAGTGGTGAAAAAATAATTTAAAAAATCGTTCTGGAAATGAGTTTACTCACAGGGTACTTTCTTTGTATGCTTTTGACTATACGGGCCAAGCCCGGGATTTACGGGAAATCTCGGGTTTTCGTTTGCCGGCGATTAAACTTCTTTTATTCAGCGTCTCATCAGAAATGAAAACATTTTTGAAAACTACAAGTCTTATGCGTTTTAGTGGTGAAAAAATATTTTAAAGAATCGTTCTGGAAATGAGTTTACTTACAGGGTACTTTCTTTGTATACATTCGACTATACGGGGCAAGCCCGCGATTTACGGGAAATTGCGGGTTTTCGTTTGCCGGCGATTAAACCTCTTTTATTAAGCGTGTCATCAAAAATGAAAACATTTTTGAAAACTACAAGTCTCATGGGATTTAGTGGTGAAATAATAATTTAAAAAATCGTTCGGGAAATGAGTTTACACCCCGGGTACTTTCTTTGTATACTTTTGACTATACGGGCCGAGTCCGGGATTTACGGGAAATCGCAGGTTTTCGTTTGCCGGCGATTAAACTTCTTTTATTCAGCGTCTCATCAAAAATGAAAACATTTTTGAAAACTACAAGTCTCATGCGTTTTAGTGGTCAAAAAATAATTTATAAAATCGTTCGAGAAATGAGTTTACTCCCTGGGTACTTTCTTTGTATACTTTTGACTATACGGGCCGAATCCGGGATTTACGGAAAATCGCAGGTTTTCGTTTGCCGGCGATTAAACTTCTTTTATTCAGCGTCTCATCAAAAATGAAAACATTTTTGAAAACTACAAGTCTTATGCGTTTTAGTGGTGAAAAAATAATTTAAAAAATCGTTCTGGAAATGAGTTTACTCACAGGGTACTTTCTTTGTATGCTTTTGACTATACGGGCCAAGCCCGGGATTTACGGGAAATCGCGAGATTTCGTTTGCCGGCGATTAAACCTCTTTTATTAAGCGTGTCATTAAAAATGAAAACATTTTTGAAAACTACAAGTCTCATGGGATTTAGTGGTGAAATAATAATTTAAAAAATCGTTCGGGAAATGAGTTTACACCCCGGGTACTTTCTTTGTATACTTTTGACTATACGGGCCGAGTCCGGGATTTACGGGAAATCGCAGGTTTTCGTTTGCCGGCGATTAAACTTCTTTTATTCAGCGTCTCATCAAAAATGAAAACATTTTTGAAAACTACAAGTCTCATGCGTTTTAGTGGTGAAAAAATAATTTATAAAATCGTTCGAGAAATGAGTTTACTCCCTGGGTACTTTCTTTGTATACTTTTGACTATACGGGCCGAGTCCGGTTAGGGTTAGGGTTAGGGTTAGGGTTAGGGTTAGGGTTAGGGTTAGGGTTAGGGTTAGGGTTAGGGTTAGGGTTAGGGTTAGGGTTAGGGTTAGGGTTAGGGTTAGGGTTAGGGTTAGGGTTAGGGTTAGGGTTAGGGTTAGGGTTAGGGTTAGGGTTAGGGTTAGGGTTAGGGTTAGGGTTAGGGTTAGGGTTAGGGTTAGGGTTAGGGTTAGGGTTAGGGTTAGGGTTAGGGTTAGGGTTAGGGTTAGGGTTAGGGTTAGGGTTAGGGTTAGGGTTAGGGTTAGGGTTAGGGTTAGGGTTAGGGTTAGGGTTAGGGTTAGGGTTAGGGTTAGGGTTAGGGTTAGGGTTAGGGTTAGGGTTAGGGTTAGGGTTAGGGTTAGGGTTAGGGTTAGGGTTAGGGTTAGGGTTAGGGTTAGGGTTAGGGTTAGGGTTAGGGTTAGGGTTAGGGTTAGGGTTAGGGTTAGGGTTAGGGTTAGGGTTAGGGTTAGGGTTAGGGTTAGGGTTAGGGTTAGGGTTAGGGTTAGGGTTAGGGTTAGGGTTAGGGTTAGGGTTAGGGTTAGGGTTAGGGTTAGGGTTAGGGTTAGGGTTAGGGTTAGGGTTAGGGTTAGGGTTAGGGTTAGGGTTAGGGTTAGGGTTAGGGTTAGGGTTAGGGTTAGGGTTAGGGTTAGGGTTAGGGTTAGGGTTAGGGTTAGGGTTAGGGTTAGGGTTAGGGTTAGGGTTAGGGTTAGGGTTAGGGTTAGGGTTAGGGTTAGGGTTAGGGTTAGGGTTAGGGTTAGGGTTAGGGTTAGGGTTAGGGTTAGGGTTAGGGTTAGGGTTAGGGTTAGGGTTAGGGTTAGGGTTAGGGTTAGGGTTAGGGTTAGGGTTAGGGTTAGGGTTAGGGTTAGGGTTAGGGTTAGGGTTAGGGTTAGGGTTAGGGTTAGGGTTAGGGTTAGGGTTAGGGTTAGGGTTAGGGTTAGGGTTAGGGTTAGGGTTAGGGTTAGGGTTAGGGTTAGGGTTAGGGTTAGGGTTAGGGTTAGGGTTAGGGTTAGGGTTAGGGTTAGGGTTAGGGTTAGGGTTAGGGTTAGGGTTAGGGTTAGGGTTAGGGTTAGGGTTAGGGTTAGGGTTAGGGTTAGGGTTAGGGTTAGGGTTAGGGTTAGGGTTAGGGTTAGGGTTAGGGTTAGGGTTAGGGTTAGGGTTAGGGTTAGGGTTAGGGTTAGGGTTAGGGTTAGGGTTAGGGTTAGGGTTAGGGTTAGGGTTAGGGTTAGGGTTAGGGTTAGGGTTAGGGTTAGGGTTAGGGTTAGGGTTAGGGTTAGGGTTAGGGTTAGGGTTAGGGTTAGGGTTAGGGTTAGGGTTAGGGTTAGGGTTAGGGTTAGGGTTAGGGTTAGGGTTAGGGTTAGGGTTAGGGTTAGGGTTAGGGTTAGGGTTAGGGTTAGGGTTAGGGTTAGGGTTAGGGTTAGGGTTAGGGTTAGGGTTAGGGTTAGGGTTAGGGTTAGGGTTAGGGTTAGGGTTAGGGTTAGGGTTAGGGTTAGGGTTAGGGTTAGGGTTAGGGTTAGGGTTAGGGTTAGGGTTAGGGTTAGGGTTAGGGTTAGGGTTAGGGTTAGGGTTAGGGTTAGGGTTAGGGTTAGGGTTAGGGTTAGGGTTAGGGTTAGGGTTAGGGTTAGGGTTAGGGTTAGGGTTAGGGTTAGGGTTAGGGTTAGGGTTAGGGTTAGGGTTAGGGTTAGGGTTAGGGTTAGGGTTAGGGTTAGGGTTAGGGTTAGGGTTAGGGTTAGGGTTAGGGTTAGGGTTAGGGTTAGGGTTAGGGTTAGGGTTAGGGTTAGGGTTAGGGTTAGGGTTAGGGTTAGGGTTAGGGTTAGGGTTAGGGTTAGGGTTAGGGTTAGGGTTAGGGTTAGGGTTAGGGTTAGGGTTAGGGTTAGGGTTAGGGTTAGGGTTAGGGTTAGGGTTAGGGTTAGGGTTAGGGTTAGGGTTAGGGTTAGGGTTAGGGTTAGGGTTAGGGTTAGGGTTAGGGTTAGGGTTAGGGTTAGGGTTAGGGTTAGGGTTAGGGTTAGGGTTAGGGTTAGGGTTAGGGTTAGGGTTAGGGTTAGGGTTAGGGTTAGGGTTAGGGTTAGGGTTAGGGTTAGGGTTAGGGTTAGGGTTAGGGTTAGGGTTAGGGTTAGGGTTAGGGTTAGGGTTAGGGTTAGGGTTAGGGTTAGGGTTAGGGTTAGGGTTAGGGTTAGGGTTAGGGTTAGGGTTAGGGTTAGGGTTAGGGTTAGGGTTAGGGTTAGGGTTAGGGTTAGGGTTAGGGTTAGGGTTAGGGTTAGGGTTAGGGTTAGGGTTAGGGTTAGGGTTAGGGTTAGGGTTAGGGTTAGGGTTAGGGTTAGGGTTAGGGTTAGGGTTAGGGTTAGGGTTAGGGTTAGGGTTAGGGTTAGGGTTAGGGTTAGGGTTAGGGTTAGGGTTAGGGTTAGGGTTAGGGTTAGGGTTAGGGTTAGGGTTAGGGTTAGGGTTAGGGTTAGGGTTAGGGTTAGGGTTAGGGTTAGGGTTAGGGTTAGGGTTAGGGTTAGGGTTAGGGTTAGGGTTAGGGTTAGGGTTAGGGTTAGGGTTAGGGTTAGGGTTAGGGTTAGGGTTAGGGTTAGGGTTAGGGTTAGGGTTAGGGTTAGGGTTAGGGTTAGGGTTAGGGTTAGGGTTAGGGTTAGGGTTAGGGTTAGGGTTAGGGTTAGGGTTAGGGTTAGGGTTAGGGTTAGGGTTAGGGTTAGGGTTAGGGTTAGGGTTAGGGTTAGGGTTAGGGTTAGGGTTAGGGTTAGGGTTAGGGTTAGGGTTAGGGTTAGGGTTAGGGTTAGGGTTAGGGTTAGGGTTAGGGTTAGGGTTAGGGTTAGGGTTAGGGTTAGGGTTAGGGTTAGGGTTAGGGTTAGGGTTAGGGTTAGGGTTAGGGTTAGGGTTAGGGTTAGGGTTAGGGTTAGGGTTAGGGTTAGGGTTAGGGTTAGGGTTAGGGTTAGGGTTAGGGTTAGGGTTAGGGTTAGGGTTAGGGTTAGGGTTAGGGTTAGGGTTAGGGTTAGGGTTAGGGTTAGGGTTAGGGTTAGGGTTAGGGTTAGGGTTAGGGTTAGGGTTAGGGTTAGGGTTAGGGTTAGGGTTAGGGTTAGGGTTAGGGTTAGGGTTAGGGTTAGGGTTAGGGTTAGGGTTAGGGTTAGGGTTAGGGTTAGGGTTAGGGTTAGGGTTAGGGTTAGGGTTAGGGTTAGGGTTAGGGTTAGGGTTAGGGTTAGGGTTAGGGTTAGGGTTAGGGTTAGGGTTAGGGTTAGGGTTAGGGTTAGGGTTAGGGTTAGGGTTAGGGTTAGGGTTAGGGTTAGGGTTAGGGTTAGGGTTAGGGTTAGGGTTAGGGTTAGGGTTAGGGTTAGGGTTAGGGTTAGGGTTAGGGTTAGGGTTAGGGTTAGGGTTAGGGTTAGGGTTAGGGTTAGGGTTAGGGTTAGGGTTAGGGTTAGGGTTAGGGTTAGGGTTAGGGTTAGGGTTAGGGTTAGGGTTAGGGTTAGGGTTAGGGTTAGGGTTAGGGTTAGGGTTAGGGTTAGGGTTAGGGTTAGGGTTAGGGTTAGGGTTAGGGTTAGGGTTAGGGTTAGGGTTAGGGTTAGGGTTAGGGTTAGGGTTAGGGTTAGGGTTAGGGTTAGGGTTAGGGTTAGGGTTAGGGTTAGGGTTAGGGTTAGGGTTAGGGTTAGGGTTAGGGTTAGGGTTAGGGTTAGGGTTAGGGTTAGGGTTAGGGTTAGGGTTAGGGTTAGGGTTAGGGTTAGGGTTAGGGTTAGGGTTAGGGTTAGGGTTAGGGTTAGGGTTAGGGTTAGGGTTAGGGTTAGGGTTAGGGTTAGGGTTAGGGTTAGGGTTAGGGTTAGGGTTAGGGTTAGGGTTAGGGTTAGGGTTAGGGTTAGGGTTAGGGTTAGGGTTAGGGTTAGGGTTAGGGTTAGGGTTAGGGTTAGGGTTAGGGTTAGGGTTAGGGTTAGGGTTAGGGTTAGGGTTAGGGTTAGGGTTAGGGTTAGGGTTAGGGTTAGGGTTAGGGTTAGGGTTAGGGTTAGGGTTAGGGTTAGGGTTAGGGTTAGGGTTAGGGTTAGGGTTAGGGTTAGGGTTAGGGTTAGGGTTAGGGTTAGGGTTAGGGTTAGGGTTAGGGTTAGGGTTAGGGTTAGGGTTAGGGTTAGGGTTAGGGTTAGGGTTAGGGTTAGGGTTAGGGTTAGGGTTAGGGTTAGGGTTAGGGTTAGGGTTAGGGTTAGGGTTAGGGTTAGGGTTAGGGTTAGGGTTAGGGTTAGGGTTAGGGTTAGGGTTAGGGTTAGGGTTAGGGTTAGGGTTAGGGTTAGGGTTAGGGTTAGGGTTAGGGTTAGGGTTAGGGTTAGGGTTAGGGTTAGGGTTAGGGTTAGGGTTAGGGTTAGGGTTAGGGTTAGGGTTAGGGTTAGGGTTAGGGTTAGGGTTAGGGTTAGGGTTAGGGTTAGGGTTAGGGTTAGGGTTAGGGTTAGGGTTAGGGTTAGGGTTAGGGTTAGGGTTAGGGTTAGGGTTAGGGTTAGGGTTAGGGTTAGGGTTAGGGTTAGGGTTAGGGTTAGGGTTAGGGTTAGGGTTAGGGTTAGGGTTAGGGTTAGGGTTAGGGTTAGGGTTAGGGTTAGGGTTAGGGTTAGGGTTAGGGTTAGGGTTAGGGTTAGGGTTAGGGTTAGGGTTAGGGTTAGGGTTAGGGTTAGGGTTAGGGTTAGGGTTAGGGTTAGGGTTAGGGTTAGGGTTAGGGTTAGGGTTAGGGTTAGGGTTAGGGTTAGGGTTAGGGTTAGGGTTAGGGTTAGGGTTAGGGTTAGGGTTAGGGTTAGGGTTAGGGTTAGGGTTAGGGTTAGGGTTAGGGTTAGGGTTAGGGTTAGGGTTAGGGTTAGGGTTAGGGTTAGGGTTAGGGTTAGGGTTAGGGTTAGGGTTAGGGTTAGGGTTAGGGTTAGGGTTAGGGTTAGGGTTAGGGTTAGGGTTAGGGTTAGGGTTAGGGTTAGGGTTAGGGTTAGGGTTAGGGTTAGGGTTAGGGTTAGGGTTAGGGTTAGGGTTAGGGTTAGGGTTAGGGTTAGGGTTAGGGTTAGGGTTAGGGTTAGGGTTAGGGTTAGGGTTAGGGTTAGGGTTAGGGTTAGGGTTAGGGTTAGGGTTAGGGTTAGGGTTAGGGTTAGGGTTAGGGTTAGGGTTAGGGTTAGGGTTAGGGTTAGGGTTAGGGTTAGGGTTAGGGTTAGGGTTAGGGTTAGGGTTAGGGTTAGGGTTAGGGTTAGGGTTAGGGTTAGGGTTAGGGTTAGGGTTAGGGTTAGGGTTAGGGTTAGGGTTAGGGTTAGGGTTAGGGTTAGGGTTAGGGTTAGGGTTAGGGTTAGGGTTAGGGTTAGGGTTAGGGTTAGGGTTAGGGTTAGGGTTAGGGTTAGGGTTAGGGTTAGGGTTAGGGTTAGGGTTAGGGTTAGGGTTAGGGTTAGGGTTAGGGTTAGGGTTAGGGTTAGGGTTAGGGTTAGGGTTAGGGTTAGGGTTAGGGTTAGGGTTAGGGTTAGGGTTAGGGTTAGGGTTAGGGTTAGGGTTAGGGTTAGGGTTAGGGTTAGGGTTAGGGTTAGGGTTAGGGTTAGGGTTAGGGTTAGGGTTAGGGTTAGGGTTAGGGTTAGGGTTAGGGTTAGGGTTAGGGTTAGGGTTAGGGTTAGGGTTAGGGTTAGGGTTAGGGTTAGGGTTAGGGTTAGGGTTAGGGTTAGGGTTAGGGTTAGGGTTAGGGTTAGGGTTAGGGTTAGGGTTAGGGTTAGGGTTAGGGTTAGGGTTAGGGTTAGGGTTAGGGTTAGGGTTAGGGTTAGGGTTAGGGTTAGGGTTAGGGTTAGGGTTAGGGTTAGGGTTAGGGTTAGGGTTAGGGTTAGGGTTAGGGTTAGGGTTAGGGTTAGGGTTAGGGTTAGGGTTAGGGTTAGGGTTAGGGTTAGGGTTAGGGTTAGGGTTAGGGTTAGGGTTAGGGTTAGGGTTAGGGTTAGGGTTAGGGTTAGGGTTAGGGTTAGGGTTAGGGTTAGGGTTAGGGTTAGGGTTAGGGTTAGGGTTAGGGTTAGGGTTAGGGTTAGGGTTAGGGTTAGGGTTAGGGTTAGGGTTAGGGTTAGGGTTAGGGTTAGGGTTAGGGTTAGGGTTAGGGTTAGGGTTAGGGTTAGGGTTAGGGTTAGGGTTAGGGTTAGGGTTAGGGTTAGGGTTAGGGTTAGGGTTAGGGTTAGGGTTAGGGTTAGGGTTAGGGTTAGGGTTAGGGTTAGGGTTAGGGTTAGGGTTAGGGTTAGGGTTAGGGTTAGGGTTAGGGTTAGGGTTAGGGTTAGGGTTAGGGTTAGGGTTAGGGTTAGGGTTAGGGTTAGGGTTAGGGTTAGGGTTAGGGTTAGGGTTAGGGTTAGGGTTAGGGTTAGGGTTAGGGTTAGGGTTAGGGTTAGGGTTAGGGTTAGGGTTAGGGTTAGGGTTAGGGTTAGGGTTAGGGTTAGGGTTAGGGTTAGGGTTAGGGTTAGGGTTAGGGTTAGGGTTAGGGTTAGGGTTAGGGTTAGGGTTAGGGTTAGGGTTAGGGTTAGGGTTAGGGTTAGGGTTAGGGTTAGGGTTAGGGTTAGGGTTAGGGTTAGGGTTAGGGTTAGGGTTAGGGTTAGGGTTAGGGTTAGGGTTAGGGTTAGGGTTAGGGTTAGGGTTAGGGTTAGGGTTAGGGTTAGGGTTAGGGTTAGGGTTAGGGTTAGGGTTAGGGTTAGGGTTAGGGTTAGGGTTAGGGTTAGGGTTAGGGTTAGGGTTAGGGTTAGGGTTAGGGTTAGGGTTAGGGTTAGGGTTAGGGTTAGGGTTAGGGTTAGGGTTAGGGTTAGGGTTAGGGTTAGGGTTAGGGTTAGGGTTAGGGTTAGGGTTAGGGTTAGGGTTAGGGTTAGGGTTAGGGTTAGGGTTAGGGTTAGGGTTAGGGTTAGGGTTAGGGTTAGGGTTAGGGTTAGGGTTAGGGTTAGGGTTAGGGTTAGGGTTAGGGTTAGGGTTAGGGTTAGGGTTAGGGTTAGGGTTAGGGTTAGGGTTAGGGTTAGGGTTAGGGTTAGGGTTAGGGTTAGGGTTAGGGTTAGGGTTAGGGTTAGGGTTAGGGTTAGGGTTAGGGTTAGGGTTAGGGTTAGGGTTAGGGTTAGGGTTAGGGTTAGGGTTAGGGTTAGGGTTAGGGTTAGGGTTAGGGTTAGGGTTAGGGTTAGGGTTAGGGTTAGGGTTAGGGTTAGGGTTAGGGTTAGGGTTAGGGTTAGGGTTAGGGTTAGGGTTAGGGTTAGGGTTAGGGTTAGGGTTAGGGTTAGGGTTAGGGTTAGGGTTAGGGTTAGGGTTAGGGTTAGGGTTAGGGTTAGGGTTAGGGTTAGGGTTAGGGTTAGGGTTAGGGTTAGGGTTAGGGTTAGGGTTAGGGTTAGGGTTAGGGTTAGGGTTAGGGTTAGGGTTAGGGTTAGGGTTAGGGTTAGGGTTAGGGTTAGGGTTAGGGTTAGGGTTAGGGTTAGGGTTAGGGTTAGGGTTAGGGTTAGGGTTAGGGTTAGGGTTAGGGTTAGGGTTAGGGTTAGGGTTAGGGTTAGGGTTAGGGTTAGGGTTAGGGTTAGGGTTAGGGTTAGGGTTAGGGTTAGGGTTAGGGTTAGGGTTAGGGTTAGGGTTAGGGTTAGGGTTAGGGTTAGGGTTAGGGTTAGGGTTAGGGTTAGGGTTAGGGTTAGGGTTAGGGTTAGGGTTAGGGTTAGGGTTAGGGTTAGGGTTAGGGTTAGGGTTAGGGTTAGGGTTAGGGTTAGGGTTAGGGTTAGGGTTAGGGTTAGGGTTAGGGTTAGGGTTAGGGTTAGGGTTAGGGTTAGGGTTAGGGTTAGGGTTAGGGTTAGGGTTAGGGTTAGGGTTAGGGTTAGGGTTAGGGTTAGGGTTAGGGTTAGGGTTAGGGTTAGGGTTAGGGTTAGGGTTAGGGTTAGGGTTAGGGTTAGGGTTAGGGTTAGGGTTAGGGTTAGGGTTAGGGTTAGGGTTAGGGTTAGGGTTAGGGTTAGGGTTAGGGTTAGGGTTAGGGTTAGGGTTAGGGTTAGGGTTAGGGTTAGGGTTAGGGTTAGGGTTAGGGTTAGGGTTAGGGTTAGGGTTAGGGTTAGGGTTAGGGTTAGGGTTAGGGTTAGGGTTAGGGTTAGGGTTAGGGTTAGGGTTAGGGTTAGGGTTAGGGTTAGGGTTAGGGTTAGGGTTAGGGTTAGGGTTAGGGTTAGGGTTAGGGTTAGGGTTAGGGTTAGGGTTAGGGTTAGGGTTAGGGTTAGGGTTAGGGTTAGGGTTAGGGTTAGGGTTAGGGTTAGGGTTAGGGTTAGGGTTAGGGTTAGGGTTAGGGTTAGGGTTAGGGTTAGGGTTAG
>NW_026633895.1:0-9827 GCF_029227915.1 Hydractinia symbiolongicarpus | reverse complement strand
ACTTTAACTTTAACTTAACTTTAACTTTAACTTTAACTTGAACTGTAACTTTAACTTTAACTTTAACTTTAACTGTGAACTGTTAACTTTAACTTGTAACTTTAACTGAACTTGTAACTTTAACTTTTAACTTTAACTTTAACTTTTAACTTTAACTTTAACTTTAACTTTTAACGTTTAACTCTTTAACTTTTAACTTTAACTTTAACTTGTTTTAACTTTAACTTTAACTTTACTTAACTTTAACTTTAACGTTAACTTTGAACTTTAACTTTAACTTTAACTTTTAACTTTAACTTTAACTTTGAACTTTAACTTTAACTTTAACTTTAACGTTAACTTTAACTTAACTTGTAACTTTAACTTTAACTTTAACTTTAACTTTAACTTTAACTTTTAACGTTGAACTTTAACTTTAACTGTGAACTTTAACTTTAACTTTAACTTAACTTTTAACTTTAACTTTAACTTTAACTTTAACTTTAACTTTAACTTGAACTTTAACTTTAACTTTAACGGTTAACTTTAACTGTAACTGTAACTTTAACTTGTAACTTTAACTTTAACTTTACTTTAACTTTTAACGTTTACTTTAACTTTACTTTAACTTTAACTTTAACTTTAACTGTTAACTTTAACTGTTAACTTTAACGTTAACTTTAACTTTAACTTTAACTTTAACTTTTAACTTTAACTTTAACTTTAACTTTTAACTTTAACTTTAACTTTAACTTTAACTTTAACTTTAACTTTAACTTTAACTTTGAACTTTAACTTTAACTTTAACTGTTAACTTTCTTAACTTTAACTTTAACTTAACTTTAACTTTAACTTGAACTTTAAGCTTTAACTTTAACTTTAACGTTAACTTTAACTTTTAACTTTAACTTTAACTTTAACTTTAACTTTAACTTTAACTTAACTTTAACTGTAACGTTAACTGTAACTTTAACTTTAACGTGTAACTATTAACTTTAACTTTAACTTAACTTTAACTTTAACTTTTAACTTTAACTTTAACTTTAACTTTAACTTTTAACTTTAACTTTAAGCTTTAACTTTAACGTTAACTTTAACTTGTAACTTTAACTTTAAACTTAACTTTAACTTTTAACTTTAACTTTAACTTTAACTTTAACTTTAACTTTAACTTTAACTTTTAACTTGAACTTTAACTTTAACTTTAACGTTAACGTTAACTTTAACTTTAACTTTAACTTTAACTTTAACTTTAACTTTAACTTTAACTTTAACTTTAACTTTAACTTTAGACTTTAACTTTAACTTTAACTTTAACTTTAACTTTATTACTTTAACTTTAACTTTAACTTTAACTGTAACTTTAACTTTAACTTTAACTTTAACTTTAACTTTAACGTTAACTTTAACTTTAACTTTAACTTTAACTTTAACTTTAACTTTAACTTTTAACTTTAACTTTAACTTTAACTTTTAACTTTAACTTTAACTTTAACTTTAACTTAACTTTAACTTTAACTTTAACTGTTAACTTTAACTTTAACTTTAACTTGTAACTTAACTGTACTTAACTTTAACTTTAACTTTACTTTAACTGTAACTTTAACTTTAACTTTAACTTTACTTTAACTTTAACTTTAACTTTAACTTTAACTTTAACTTTACTTAACTTAACTTTAACTTTAACTTTAACTTTAACTTTAACTTTAACTTTAACTTTAACTTTAACTTTAACTTTAACTTTAACTTAACTTTAACTTTAACTTTAAACTTTAACTTTAACTTTAACTTTAACTTTAACTTTAACTTTAACTTTAACTTTAACTTTAACTTTACTTAACTTTAACTTGAACTTTAACTTTAACTTTACTGAACTTAACTTTAATTAACCTTAACCCTTAAGCTTTAACCTTACTTAACCCTTAACCTTAACCTTAACCCTTAACTTCTACCCCTCACCACCCAACCCCTCACCCACCCCCACCCCCACGCCCTACCCTCAAACCCTACCCCAACCACACCCCCACCCCCACCCCCAACCCCACCCCCACCCCACCCCTACCCCACCCACCCTACCCCAACCCCACCCCCACCCCACCCCACCCCCACCCCACCCCCACCCCCACCCCACCCCTACCCCACCCCCTACCCCCACCCCCACCCCCTACCCCTACCCCCACCCCCACCCCCACCCCCTACCCCCACCCCAAACCCCCTACCCTACCCCCTAACCCCTAACCCCACCCCCACCCCAACCCCACCCCCAACCCCACCCCTACCCCTACCCCCACCCCACCCCCTAACCCTCACCCCAACCCCTACCCCACCCCCACCCCTACCCCCAACCCCTCACCCCACCCCCACCCCACCCCCACCCCCACCACCCACCCCCTACCCACCCCCAACACCCTACCCCACCCCCACCCCACACCCTACCCCCACCCCCTACCCCACCCCCACCCTCACCCCCACCCCCAACCCCACCCCCACCCCCACCCCCACCCCTACCCCCACCCCACACCCCTACCCCACCCCCTCCCCCTACACCCACCACCCTACCCCACCCCCCACCCCACCCCCAACCCCACCCCTCACCCCACCCCCAAACCCTCCCACCCCCTACCCCTACCCACCCACCCCCAACCCCACCCCCACCCCCACCCCCACACCCACACCCACCCCCAACCCCTACCCCCTCACCCACCCCCACCCCTAACCCTCACCCTCACCCTACCCCCTACCCCTACCCACCCCCTACCCCCTCACCCCAACCCCAACCCTACCCCTACCCTACCCCTCACCCTACCCCTAACCCCTACCCCTAACCCTACCCCCTCACCCCTACCCCACCTACCCTACCCCCTAACCCCTACCCCCACCCTCACCCAACCCCTAACCCTAACCCTCACCCCTAACCCCAACCCACCCCACCCACACCCTAACCCTACCCCTAACCCTAACCCCTAACCCTAACCCTACCCCTAACCCACCCTAACCCTAACCCTCACCACCCTAACCCTACCCTAACCCTAACCCTAACCCTAACCCTAACCCTAACCCTAACCCTAACCCTAACCCTAACCCTAACCCTAACCCTAACCCTAACCCTAACCCTAACCCTAACCCTAACCCTAACCCTAACCCTAACCCTAACCCTAACCCTAACCCTAACCCTAACCCTAACCCTAACCCTAACCCTAACCCTAACCCTAACCCTAACCCTAACCCTAACCCTAACCCTAACCCTAACCCTAACCCTAACCCTAACCCTAACCCTAACCCTAACCCTAACCCTAACCCTAACCCTAACCCTAACCCTAACCCTAACCCTAACCCTAACCCTAACCCTAACCCTAACCCTAACCCTAACCCTAACCCTAACCCTAACCCTAACCCTAACCCTAACCCTAACCCTAACCCTAACCCTAACCCTAACCCTAACCCTAACCCTAACCCTAACCCTAACCCTAACCCTAACCCTAACCCTAACCCTAACCCTAACCCTAACCCTAACCCTAACCCTAACCCTAACCCTAACCCTAACCCTAACCCTAACCCTAACCCTAACCCTAACCCTAACCCTAACCCTAACCCTAACCCTAACCCTAACCCTAACCCTAACCCTAACCCTAACCCTAACCCTAACCCTAACCCTAACCCTAACCCTAACCCTAACCCTAACCCTAACCCTAACCCTAACCCTAACCCTAACCCTAACCCTAACCCTAACCCTAACCCTAACCCTAACCCTAACCCTAACCCTAACCCTAACCCTAACCCTAACCCTAACCCTAACCCTAACCCTAACCCTAACCCTAACCCTAACCCTAACCCTAACCCTAACCCTAACCCTAACCCTAACCCTAACCCTAACCCTAACCCTAACCCTAACCCTAACCCTAACCCTAACCCTAACCCTAACCCTAACCCTAACCCTAACCCTAACCCTAACCCTAACCCTAACCCTAACCCTAACCCTAACCCTAACCCTAACCCTAACCCTAACCCTAACCCTAACCCTAACCCTAACCCTAACCCTAACCCTAACCCTAACCCTAACCCTAACCCTAACCCTAACCCTAACCCTAACCCTAACCCTAACCCTAACCCTAACCCTAACCCTAACCCTAACCCTAACCCTAACCCTAACCCTAACCCTAACCCTAACCCTAACCCTAACCCTAACCCTAACCCTAACCCTAACCCTAACCCTAACCCTAACCCTAACCCTAACCCTAACCCTAACCCTAACCCTAACCCTAACCCTAACCCTAACCCTAACCCTAACCCTAACCCTAACCCTAACCCTAACCCTAACCCTAACCCTAACCCTAACCCTAACCCTAACCCTAACCCTAACCCTAACCCTAACCCTAACCCTAACCCTAACCCTAACCCTAACCCTAACCCTAACCCTAACCCTAACCCTAACCCTAACCCTAACCCTAACCCTAACCCTAACCCTAACCCTAACCCTAACCCTAACCCTAACCCTAACCCTAACCCTAACCCTAACCCTAACCCTAACCCTAACCCTAACCCTAACCCTAACCCTAACCCTAACCCTAACCCTAACCCTAACCCTAACCCTAACCCTAACCCTAACCCTAACCCTAACCCTAACCCTAACCCTAACCCTAACCCTAACCCTAACCCTAACCCTAACCCTAACCCTAACCCTAACCCTAACCCTAACCCTAACCCTAACCCTAACCCTAACCCTAACCCTAACCCTAACCCTAACCCTAACCCTAACCCTAACCCTAACCCTAACCCTAACCCTAACCCTAACCCTAACCCTAACCCTAACCCTAACCCTAACCCTAACCCTAACCCTAACCCTAACCCTAACCCTAACCCTAACCCTAACCCTAACCCTAACCCTAACCCTAACCCTAACCCTAACCCTAACCCTAACCCTAACCCTAACCCTAACCCTAACCCTAACCCTAACCCTAACCCTAACCCTAACCCTAACCCTAACCCTAACCCTAACCCTAACCCTAACCCTAACCCTAACCCTAACCCTAACCCTAACCCTAACCCTAACCCTAACCCTAACCCTAACCCTAACCCTAACCCTAACCCTAACCCTAACCCTAACCCTAACCCTAACCCTAACCCTAACCCTAACCCTAACCCTAACCCTAACCCTAACCCTAACCCTAACCCTAACCCTAACCCTAACCCTAACCCTAACCCTAACCCTAACCCTAACCCTAACCCTAACCCTAACCCTAACCCTAACCCTAACCCTAACCCTAACCCTAACCCTAACCCTAACCCTAACCCTAACCCTAACCCTAACCCTAACCCTAACCCTAACCCTAACCCTAACCCTAACCCTAACCCTAACCCTAACCCTAACCCTAACCCTAACCCTAACCCTAACCCTAACCCTAACCCTAACCCTAACCCTAACCCTAACCCTAACCCTAACCCTAACCCTAACCCTAACCCTAACCCTAACCCTAACCCTAACCCTAACCCTAACCCTAACCCTAACCCTAACCCTAACCCTAACCCTAACCCTAACCCTAACCCTAACCCTAACCCTAACCCTAACCCTAACCCTAACCCTAACCCTAACCCTAACCCTAACCCTAACCCTAACCCTAACCCTAACCCTAACCCTAACCCTAACCCTAACCCTAACCCTAACCCTAACCCTAACCCTAACCCTAACCCTAACCCTAACCCTAACCCTAACCCTAACCCTAACCCTAACCCTAACCCTAACCCTAACCCTAACCCTAACCCTAACCCTAACCCTAACCCTAACCCTAACCCTAACCCTAACCCTAACCCTAACCCTAACCCTAACCCTAACCCTAACCCTAACCCTAACCCTAACCCTAACCCTAACCCTAACCCTAACCCTAACCCTAACCCTAACCCTAACCCTAACCCTAACCCTAACCCTAACCCTAACCCTAACCCTAACCCTAACCCTAACCCTAACCCTAACCCTAACCCTAACCCTAACCCTAACCCTAACCCTAACCCTAACCCTAACCCTAACCCTAACCCTAACCCTAACCCTAACCCTAACCCTAACCCTAACCCTAACCCTAACCCTAACCCTAACCCTAACCCTAACCCTAACCCTAACCCTAACCCTAACCCTAACCCTAACCCTAACCCTAACCCTAACCCTAACCCTAACCCTAACCCTAACCCTAACCCTAACCCTAACCCTAACCCTAACCCTAACCCTAACCCTAACCCTAACCCTAACCCTAACCCTAACCCTAACCCTAACCCTAACCCTAACCCTAACCCTAACCCTAACCCTAACCCTAACCCTAACCCTAACCCTAACCCTAACCCTAACCCTAACCCTAACCCTAACCCTAACCCTAACCCTAACCCTAACCCTAACCCTAACCCTAACCCTAACCCTAACCCTAACCCTAACCCTAACCCTAACCCTAACCCTAACCCTAACCCTAACCCTAACCCTAACCCTAACCCTAACCCTAACCCTAACCCTAACCCTAACCCTAACCCTAACCCTAACCCTAACCCTAACCCTAACCCTAACCCTAACCCTAACCCTAACCCTAACCCTAACCCTAACCCTAACCCTAACCCTAACCCTAACCCTAACCCTAACCCTAACCCTAACCCTAACCCTAACCCTAACCCTAACCCTAACCCTAACCCTAACCCTAACCCTAACCCTAACCCTAACCCTAACCCTAACCCTAACCCTAACCCTAACCCTAACCCTAACCCTAACCCTAACCCTAACCCTAACCCTAACCCTAACCCTAACCCTAACCCTAACCCTAACCCTAACCCTAACCCTAACCCTAACCCTAACCCTAACCCTAACCCTAACCCTAACCCTAACCCTAACCCTAACCCTAACCCTAACCCTAACCCTAACCCTAACCCTAACCCTAACCCTAACCCTAACCCTAACCCTAACCCTAACCCTAACCCTAACCCTAACCCTAACCCTAACCCTAACCCTAACCCTAACCCTAACCCTAACCCTAACCCTAACCCTAACCCTAACCCTAACCCTAACCCTAACCCTAACCCTAACCCTAACCCTAACCCTAACCCTAACCCTAACCCTAACCCTAACCCTAACCCTAACCCTAACCCTAACCCTAACCCTAACCCTAACCCTAACCCTAACCCTAACCCTAACCCTAACCCTAACCCTAACCCTAACCCTAACCCTAACCCTAACCCTAACCCTAACCCTAACCCTAACCCTAACCCTAACCCTAACCCTAACCCTAACCCTAACCCTAACCCTAACCCTAACCCTAACCCTAACCCTAACCCTAACCCTAACCCTAACCCTAACCCTAACCCTAACCCTAACCCTAACCCTAACCCTAACCCTAACCCTAACCCTAACCCTAACCCTAACCCTAACCCTAACCCTAACCCTAACCCTAACCCTAACCCTAACCCTAACCCTAACCCTAACCCTAACCCTAACCCTAACCCTAACCCTAACCCTAACCCTAACCCTAACCCTAACCCTAACCCTAACCCTAACCCTAACCCTAACCCTAACCCTAACCCTAACCCTAACCCTAACCCTAACCCTAACCCTAACCCTAACCCTAACCCTAACCCTAACCCTAACCCTAACCCTAACCCTAACCCTAACCCTAACCCTAACCCTAACCCTAACCCTAACCCTAACCCTAACCCTAACCCTAACCCTAACCCTAACCCTAACCCTAACCCTAACCCTAACCCTAACCCTAACCCTAACCCTAACCCTAACCCTAACCCTAACCCTAACCCTAACCCTAACCCTAACCCTAACCCTAACCCTAACCCTAACCCTAACCCTAACCCTAACCCTAACCCTAACCCTAACCCTAACCCTAACCCTAACCCTAACCCTAACCCTAACCCTAACCCTAACCCTAACCCTAACCCTAACCCTAACCCTAACCCTAACCCTAACCCTAACCCTAACCCTAACCCTAACCCTAACCCTAACCCTAACCCTAACCCTAACCCTAACCCTAACCCTAACCCTAACCCTAACCCTAACCCTAACCCTAACCCTAACCCTAACCCTAACCCTAACCCTAACCCTAACCCTAACCCTAACCCTAACCCTAACCCTAACCCTAACCCTAACCCTAACCCTAACCCTAACCCTAACCCTAACCCTAACCCTAACCCTAACCCTAACCCTAACCCTAACCCTAACCCTAACCCTAACCCTAACCCTAACCCTAACCCTAACCCTAACCCTAACCCTAACCCTAACCCTAACCCTAACCCTAACCCTAACCCTAACCCTAACCCTAACCCTAACCCTAACCCTAACCCTAACCCTAACCCTAACCCTAACCCTAACCCTAACCCTAACCCTAACCCTAACCCTAACCCTAACCCTAACCCTAACCCTAACCCTAACCCTAACCCTAACCCTAACCCTAACCCTAACCCTAACCCTAACCCTAACCCTAACCCTAACCCTAACCCTAACCCTAACCCTAACCCTAACCCTAACCCTAACCCTAACCCTAACCCTAACCCTAACCCTAACCCTAACCCTAACCCTAACCCTAACCCTAACCCTAACCCTAACCCTAACCCTAACCCTAACCCTAACCCTAACCCTAACCCTAACCCTAACCCTAACCCTAACCCTAACCCTAACCCTAACCCTAACCCTAACCCTAACCCTAACCCTAACCCTAACCCTAACCCTAACCCTAACCCTAACCCTAACCCTAACCCTAACCCTAACCCTAACCCTAACCCTAACCCTAACCCTAACCCTAACCCTAACCCTAACCCTAACCCTAACCCTAACCCTAACCCTAACCCTAACCCTAACCCTAACCCTAACCCTAACCCTAACCCTAACCCTAACCCTAACCCTAACCCTAACCCTAACCCTAACCCTAACCCTAACCCTAACCCTAACCCTAACCCTAACCCTAACCCTAACCCTAACCCTAACCCTAACCCTAACCCTAACCCTAACCCTAACCCTAACCCTAACCCTAACCCTAACCCTAACCCTAACCCTAACCCTAACCCTAACCCTAACCCTAACCCTAACCCTAACCCTAACCCTAACCCTAACCCTAACCCTAACCCTAACCCTAACCCTAACCCTAACCCTAACCCTAACCCTAACCCTAACCCTAACCCTAACCCTAACCCTAACCCTAACCCTAACCCTAACCCTAACCCTAACCCTAACCCTAACCCTAACCCTAACCCTAACCCTAACCCTAACCCTAACCCTAACCCTAACCCTAACCCTAACCCTAACCCTAACCCTAACCCTAACCCTAACCCTAGACAAAGTCATTGGAGGGTAGACATGCTCCGTGTACGGTAGGCTTGTTCACTGTAAGGGACACATGTTAATTGCCGGGTGCAATTGGTTATTGTTTGGTACACGTGTTCACTGTGAGGTAACCATGTTTATTGTAGGGAAGACGTGTTCACAGTAGGGCAACCATGTTCATTGTAAGGTAGATATCCTCATTGTAAGGTAGAGATACTCATTTTAGGGCAGACTTGCTCCCTGTTACGTAGACTGCCACACTGTAAGAAAAACATGTTCATTGTCAGGCACATTTGTTCATTGTGAGGGTTACTTGTTCATTGTGAGGTATACATGGTCATAGTAAGGATAGCATGTTCATTTTAAGGTACACACTTTCATTATAAAGTACATATATTAATTGTAAAGTACACATGTTCAATGTAAGGTAGACAAAGCCACTGTAGGATAGACATGCTCGTGTAAGGTAGGCCTATTTACTGTAAGGCAACAATAATCATTGTAAAGTAGACTTGATCATTGTAAGGTAGAGATATCCATTCTAGGGTAGACTTGC
>NW_026633894.1:0-10270 GCF_029227915.1 Hydractinia symbiolongicarpus | reverse complement strand
CCTAACCCTAACCCTAACCCTAACCCTAACCCTAACCCTAACCCTAACCCTAACCCTAACCCTAACCCTAACCCTAACCCTAACCCTAACCCTAACCCTAACCCTAACCCTAACCCTAACCCTAACCCTAACCCTAACCCTAACCCTAACCCTAACCCTAACCCTAACCCTAACCCTAACCCTAACCCTAACCCTAACCCTAACCCTAACCCTAACCCTAACCCTAACCCTAACCCTAACCCTAACCCTAACCCTAACCCTAACCCTAACCCTAACCCTAACCCTAACCCTAACCCTAACCCTAACCCTAACCCTAACCCTAACCCTAACCCTAACCCTAACCCTAACCCTAACCCTAACCCTAACCCTAACCCTAACCCTAACCCTAACCCTAACCCTAACCCTAACCCTAACCCTAACCCTAACCCTAACCCTAACCCTAACCCTAACCCTAACCCTAACCCTAACCCTAACCCTAACCCTAACCCTAACCCTAACCCTAACCCTAACCCTAACCCTAACCCTAACCCTAACCCTAACCCTAACCCTAACCCTAACCCTAACCCTAACCCTAACCCTAACCCTAACCCTAACCCTAACCCTAACCCTAACCCTAACCCTAACCCTAACCCTAACCCTAACCCTAACCCTAACCCTAACCCTAACCCTAACCCTAACCCTAACCCTAACCCTAACCCTAACCCTAACCCTAACCCTAACCCTAACCCTAACCCTAACCCTAACCCTAACCCTAACCCTAACCCTAACCCTAACCCTAACCCTAACCCTAACCCTAACCCTAACCCTAACCCTAACCCTAACCCTAACCCTAACCCTAACCCTAACCCTAACCCTAACCCTAACCCTAACCCTAACCCTAACCCTAACCCTAACCCTAACCCTAACCCTAACCCTAACCCTAACCCTAACCCTAACCCTAACCCTAACCCTAACCCTAACCCTAACCCTAACCCTAACCCTAACCCTAACCCTAACCCTAACCCTAACCCTAACCCTAACCCTAACCCTAACCCTAACCCTAACCCTAACCCTAACCCTAACCCTAACCCTAACCCTAACCCTAACCCTAACCCTAACCCTAACCCTAACCCTAACCCTAACCCTAACCCTAACCCTAACCCTAACCCTAACCCTAACCCTAACCCTAACCCTAACCCTAACCCTAACCCTAACCCTAACCCTAACCCTAACCCTAACCCTAACCCTAACCCTAACCCTAACCCTAACCCTAACCCTAACCCTAACCCTAACCCTAACCCTAACCCTAACCCTAACCCTAACCCTAACCCTAACCCTAACCCTAACCCTAACCCTAACCCTAACCCTAACCCTAACCCTAACCCTAACCCTAACCCTAACCCTAACCCTAACCCTAACCCTAACCCTAACCCTAACCCTAACCCTAACCCTAACCCTAACCCTAACCCTAACCCTAACCCTAACCCTAACCCTAACCCTAACCCTAACCCTAACCCTAACCCTAACCCTAACCCTAACCCTAACCCTAACCCTAACCCTAACCCTAACCCTAACCCTAACCCTAACCCTAACCCTAACCCTAACCCTAACCCTAACCCTAACCCTAACCCTAACCCTAACCCTAACCCTAACCCTAACCCTAACCCTAACCCTAACCCTAACCCTAACCCTAACCCTAACCCTAACCCTAACCCTAACCCTAACCCTAACCCTAACCCTAACCCTAACCCTAACCCTAACCCTAACCCTAACCCTAACCCTAACCCTAACCCTAACCCTAACCCTAACCCTAACCCTAACCCTAACCCTAACCCTAACCCTAACCCTAACCCTAACCCTAACCCTAACCCTAACCCTAACCCTAACCCTAACCCTAACCCTAACCCTAACCCTAACCCTAACCCTAACCCTAACCCTAACCCTAACCCTAACCCTAACCCTAACCTCCTAACCCTAACCCTAACCCTAACCCTAACCCTAACCCTAACCCTAACCCTAACCCTAACCCTAACCCTAACCCTAACCCTAACCCTAACCCTAACCCTAACCCTAACCCTAACCCTAACCCTAACCCTAAC
The DNA here is from genome assembly GCF_029227915.1 of Hydractinia symbiolongicarpus. Classification (NCBI taxonomy): domain Eukaryota; kingdom Metazoa; phylum Cnidaria; class Hydrozoa; order Anthoathecata; family Hydractiniidae; genus Hydractinia; species Hydractinia symbiolongicarpus. The sequence continues at coordinate 8,192 of NW_026633894.1, read as the reverse complement.
CCTAACCCTAACCCTAACCCTAACCCTAACCCTAACCCTAACCCTAACCCTAACCCTAACCCTAACCCTAACCCTAACCCTAACCCTAACCCTAACCCTAACCCTAACCCTAACCCTAACCCTAACCCTAACCCTAACCCTAACCCTAACCCTAACCCTAACCCTAACCCTAACCCTAACCCTAACCCTAACCCTAACCCTAACCCTAACCCTAACCCTAACCCTAACCCTAACCCTAACCCTAACCCTAACCCTAACCCTAACCCTAACCCTAACCCTAACCCTAACCCTAACCCTAACCCTAACCCTAACCCTAACCCTAACCCTAACCCTAACCCTAACCCTAACCCTAACCCTAACCCTAACCCTAACCCTAACCCTAACCCTAACCCTAACCCTAACCCTAACCCTAACCCTAACCCTAACCCTAACCCTAACCCTAACCCTAACCCTAACCCTAACCCTAACCCTAACCCTAACCCTAACCCTAACCCTAACCCTAACCCTAACCCTAACCCTAACCCTAACCCTAACCCTAACCCTAACCCTAACCCTAACCCTAACCCTAACCCTAACCCTAACCCTAACCCTAACCCTAACCCTAACCCTAACCCTAACCCTAACCCTAACCCTAACCCTAACCCTAACCCTAACCCTAACCCTAACCCTAACCCTAACCCTAACCCTAACCCTAACCCTAACCCTAACCCTAACCCTAACCCTAACCCTAACCCTAACCCTAACCCTAACCCTAACCCTAACCCTAACCCTAACCCTAACCCTAACCCTAACCCTAACCCTAACCCTAACCCTAACCCTAACCCTAACCCTAACCCTAACCCTAACCCTAACCCTAACCCTAACCCTAACCCTAACCCTAACCCTAACCCTAACCCTAACCCTAACCCTAACCCTAACCCTAACCCTAACCCTAACCCTAACCCTAACCCTAACCCTAACCCTAACCCTAACCCTAACCCTAACCCTAACCCTAACCCTAACCCTAACCCTAACCCTAACCCTAACCCTAACCCTAACCCTAACCCTAACCCTAACCCTAACCCTAACCCTAACCCTAACCCTAACCCTAACCCTAACCCTAACCCTAACCCTAACCCTAACCCTAACCCTAACCCTAACCCTAACCCTAACCCTAACCCTAACCCTAACCCTAACCCTAACCCTAACCCTAACCCTAACCCTAACCCTAACCCTAACCCTAACCCTAACCCTAACCCTAACCCTAACCCTAACCCTAACCCTAACCCTAACCCTAACCCTAACCCTAACCCTAACCCTAACCCTAACCCTAACCCTAACCCTAACCCTAACCCTAACCCTAACCCTAACCCTAACCCTAACCCTAACCCTAACCCTAACCCTAACCCTAACCCTAACCCTAACCCTAACCCTAACCCTAACCCTAACCCTAACCCTAACCCTAACCCTAACCCTAACCCTAACCCTAACCCTAACCCTAACCCTAACCCTAACCCTAACCCTAACCCTAACCCTAACCCTAACCCTAACCCTAACCCTAACCCTAACCCTAACCCTAACCCTAACCCTAACCCTAACCCTAACCCTAACCCTAACCCTAACCCTAACCCTAACCCTAACCCTAACCCTAACCCTAACCCTAACCCTAACCCTAACCCTAACCCTAACCCTAACCCTAACCCTAACCCTAACCCTAACCCTAACCCTAACCCTAACCCTAACCCTAACCCTAACCCTAACCCTAACCCTAACCCTAACCCTAACCCTAACCCTAACCCTAACCCTAACCCTAACCCTAACCCTAACCCTAACCCTAACCCTAACCCTAACCCTAACCCTAACCCTAACCCTAACCCTAACCCTAACCCTAACCCTAACCCTAACCCTAACCCTAACCCTAACCCTAACCCTAACCCTAACCCTAACCCTAACCCTAACCCTAACCCTAACCCTAACCCTAACCCTAACCCTAACCCTAACCCTAACCCTAACCCTAACCCTAACCCTAACCCTAACCCTAACCCTAACCCTAACCCTAACCCTAACCCTAACCCTAACCCTAACCCTAACCCTAACCCTAACCCTAACCCTAACCCTAACCCTAACCCTAACCCTAACCCTAACCCTAACCCTAACCCTAACCCTAACCCTAACCCTAACCCTAACCCTAACCCTAACCCTAACCCTAACCCTAACCCTAACCCTAACCCTAACCCTAACCCTAACCCTAACCCTAACCCTAACCCTAACCCTAACCCTAACCCTAACCCTAACCCTAACCCTAACCCTAACCCTAACCCTAACCCTAACCCTAACCCTAACCCTAACCCTAACCCTAACCCTAACCCTAACCCTAACCCTAACCCTAACCCTAACCCTAACCCTAACCCTAACCCTAACCCTAACCCTAACCCTAACCCTAACCCTAACCCTAACCCTAACCCTAACCCTAACCCTAACCCTAACCCTAACCCTAACCCTAACCCTAACCCTAACCCTAACCCTAACCCTAACCCTAACCCTAACCCTAACCCTAACCCTAACCCTAACCCTAACCCTAACCCTAACCCTAACCCTAACCCTAACCCTAACCCTAACCCTAACCCTAACCCTAACCCTAACCCTAACCCTAACCCTAACCCTAACCCTAACCCTAACCCTAACCCTAACCCTAACCCTAACCCTAACCCTAACCCTAACCCTAACCCTAACCCTAACCCTAACCCTAACCCTAACCCTAACCCTAACCCTAACCCTAACCCTAACCCTAACCCTAACCCTAACCCTAACCCTAACCCTAACCCTAACCCTAACCCTAACCCTAACCCTAACCCTAACCCTAACCCTAACCCTAACCCTAACCCTAACCCTAACCCTAACCCTAACCCTAACCCTAACCCTAACCCTAACCCTAACCCTAACCCTAACCCTAACCCTAACCCTAACCCTAACCCTAACCCTAACCCTAACCCTAACCCTAACCCTAACCCTAACCCTAACCCTAACCCTAACCCTAACCCTAACCCTAACCCTAACCCTAACCCTAACCCTAACCCTAACCCTAACCCTAACCCTAACCCTAACCCTAACCCTAACCCTAACCCTAACCCTAACCCTAACCCTAACCCTAACCCTAACCCTAACCCTAACCCTAACCCTAACCCTAACCCTAACCCTAACCCTAACCCTAACCCTAACCCTAACCCTAACCCTAACCCTAACCCTAACCCTAACCCTAACCCTAACCCTAACCCTAACCCTAACCCTAACCCTAACCCTAACCCTAACCCTAACCCTAACCCTAACCCTAACCCTAACCCTAACCCTAACCCTAACCCTAACCCTAACCCTAACCCTAACCCTAACCCTAACCCTAACCCTAACCCTAACCCTAACCCTAACCCTAACCCTAACCCTAACCCTAACCCTAACCCTAACCCTAACCCTAACCCTAACCCTAACCCTAACCCTAACCCTAACCCTAACCCTAACCCTAACCCTAACCCTAACCCTAACCCTAACCCTAACCCTAACCCTAACCCTAACCCTAACCCTAACCCTAACCCTAACCCTAACCCTAACCCTAACCCTAACCCTAACCCTAACCCTAACCCTAACCCTAACCCTAACCCTAACCCTAACCCTAACCCTAACCCTAACCCTAACCCTAACCCTAACCCTAACCCTAACCCTAACCCTAACCCTAACCCTAACCCTAACCCTAACCCTAACCCTAACCCTAACCCTAACCCTAACCCTAACCCTAACCCTAACCCTAACCCTAACCCTAACCCTAACCCTAACCCTAACCCTAACCCTAACCCTAACCCTAACCCTAACCCTAACCCTAACCCTAACCCTAACCCTAACCCTAACCCTAACCCTAACCCTAACCCTAACCCTAACCCTAACCCTAACCCTAACCCTAACCCTAACCCTAACCCTAACCCTAACCCTAACCCTAACCCTAACCCTAACCCTAACCCTAACCCTAACCCTAACCCTAACCCTAACCCTAACCCTAACCCTAACCCTAACCCTAACCCTAACCCTAACCCTAACCCTAACCCTAACCCTAACCCTAACCCTAACCCTAACCCTAACCCTAACCCTAACCCTAACCCTAACCCTAACCCTAACCCTAACCCTAACCCTAACCCTAACCCTAACCCTAACCCTAACCCTAACCCTAACCCTAACCCTAACCCTAACCCTAACCCTAACCCTAACCCTAACCCTAACCCTAACCCTAACCCTAACCCTAACCCTAACCCTAACCCTAACCCTAACCCTAACCCTAACCCTAACCCTAACCCTAACCCTAACCCTAACCCTAACCCTAACCCTAACCCTAACCCTAACCCTAACCCTAACCCTAACCCTAACCCTAACCCTAACCCTAACCCTAACCCTAACCCTAACCCTAACCCTAACCCTAACCCTAACCCTAACCCTAACCCTAACCCTAACCCTAACCCTAACCCTAACCCTAACCCTAACCCTAACCCTAACCCTAACCCTAACCCTAACCCTAACCCTAACCCTAACCCTAACCCTAACCCTAACCCTAACCCTAACCCTAACCCTAACCCTAACCCTAACCCTAACCCTAACCCTAACCCTAACCCTAACCCTAACCCTAACCCTAACCCTAACCCTAACCCTAACCCTAACCCTAACCCTAACCCTAACCCTAACCCTAACCCTAACCCTAACCCTAACCCTAACCCTAACCCTAACCCTAACCCTAACCCTAACCCTAACCCTAACCCTAACCCTAACCCTAACCCTAACCCTAACCCTAACCCTAACCCTAACCCTAACCCTAACCCTAACCCTAACCCTAACCCTAACCCTAACCCTAACCCTAACCCTAACCCTAACCCTAACCCTAACCCTAACCCTAACCCTAACCCTAACCCTAACCCTAACCCTAACCCTAACCCTAACCCTAACCCTAACCCTAACCCTAACCCTAACCCTAACCCTAACCCTAACCCTAACCCTAACCCTAACCCTAACCCTAACCCTAACCCTAACCCTAACCCTAACCCTAACCCTAACCCTAACCCTAACCCTAACCCTAACCCTAACCCTAACCCTAACCCTAACCCTAACCCTAACCCTAACCCTAACCCTAACCCTAACCCTAACCCTAACCCTAACCCTAACCCTAACCCTAACCCTAACCCTAACCCTAACCCTAACCCTAACCCTAACCCTAACCCTAACCCTAACCCTAACCCTAACCCTAACCCTAACCCTAACCCTAACCCTAACCCTAACCCTAACCCTAACCCTAACCCTAACCCTAACCCTAACCCTAACCCTAACCCTAACCCTAACCCTAACCCTAACCCTAACCCTAACCCTAACCCTAACCCTAACCCTAACCCTAACCCTAACCCTAACCCTAACCCTAACCCTAACCCTAACCCTAACCCTAACCCTAACCCTAACCCTAACCCTAACCCTAACCCTAACCCTAACCCTAACCCTAACCCTAACCCTAACCCTAACCCTAACCCTAACCCTAACCCTAACCCTAACCCTAACCCTAACCCTAACCCTAACCCTAACCCTAACCCTAACCCTAACCCTAACCCTAACCCTAACCCTAACCCTAACCCTAACCCTAACCCTAACCCTAACCCTAACCCTAACCCTAACCCTAACCCTAACCCTAACCCTAACCCTAACCCTAACCCTAACCCTAACCCTAACCCTAACCCTAACCCTAACCCTAACCCTAACCCTAACCCTAACCCTAACCCTAACCCTAACCCTAACCCTAACCCTAACCCTAACCCTAACCCTAACCCTAACCCTAACCCTAACCCTAACCCTAACCCTAACCCTAACCCTAACCCTAACCCTAACCCTAACCCTAACCCTAACCCTAACCCTAACCCTAACCCTAACCCTAACCCTAACCCTAACCCTAACCCTAACCCTAACCCTAACCCTAACCCTAACCCTAACCCTAACCCTAACCCTAACCCTAACCCTAACCCTAACCCTAACCCTAACCCTAACCCTAACCCTAACCCTAACCCTAACCCTAACCCTAACCCTAACCCTAACCCTAACCCTAACCCTAACCCTAACCCTAACCCTAACCCTAACCCTAACCCTAACCCTAACCCTAACCCTAACCCTAACCCTAACCCTAACCCTAACCCTAACCCTAACCCTAACCCTAACCCTAACCCTAACCCTAACCCTAACCCTAACCCTAACCCTAACCCTAACCCTAACCCTAACCCTAACCCTAACCCTAACCCTAACCCTAACCCTAACCCTAACCCTAACCCTAACCCTAACCCTAACCCTAACCCTAACCCTAACCCTAACCCTAACCCTAACCCTAACCCTAACCCTAACCCTAACCCTAACCCTAACCCTAACCCTAACCCTAACCCTAACCCTAACCCTAACCCTAACCCTAACCCTAACCCTAACCCTAACCCTAACCCTAACCCTAACCCTAACCCTAACCCTAACCCTAACCCTAACCCTAACCCTAACCCTAACCCTAACCCTAACCCTAACCCTAACCCTAACCCTAACCCTAACCCTAACCCTAACCCTAACCCTAACCCTAACCCTAACCCTAACCCTAACCCTAACCCTAACCCTAACCCTAACCCTAACCCTAACCCTAACCCTAACCCTAACCCTAACCCTAACCCTAACCCTAACCCTAACCCTAACCCTAACCCTAACCCTAACCCTAACCCTAACCCTAACCCTAACCCTAACCCTAACCCTAACCCTAACCCTAACCCTAACCCTAACCCTAACCCTAACCCTAACCCTAACCCTAACCCTAACCCTAACCCTAACCCTAACCCTAACCCTAACCCTAACCCTAACCCTAACCCTAACCCTAACCCTAACCCACCTAACCCTAACCCTGGGTACTTTCTTTGTATACTTTTGACTATACGGGCCGAGTCCAGGATTTACGGGAAATCGCAGGTTTTCGTTTGCCGGCGATTAAACTTCTTTTATTCAGCGTCTCATCAAAAATGAAAACATTTTTGTAAACTACAAGTCCCATGCGTTTTAGTGGTAAAAAAATAATTTAAAAAATCGTTCGGGAAGTGAGTTTACTCCCTGGGTACTTTCTTTGTATACTTTTGACTATACGGGCCGAGTCCGGGGTTTACGGGAAATTGCGGGTTTTCTTTTGCCGGCGATTAAACTTCTTTTATTCAGCGTCTCATCAAAAATGAAAACATTTTTGAAAACTACAAGTCTCGTGCGTTTTGGTGGTGAAAAGATAATTTAAAAAATCGTTTTGGAAATGAGTTTACTCACAGGGTACTTTCTTTGTATACATTTGACTATACGGGCCAAGCCCGGGATTTACGGGAAATCGCGGGTTTTCGTTTGCCGGCGATTAAACCACTTTTATTAAGCGTCTCATCAAAAATGAAAATATTTCTAAAAATTACAAATCTCATGCGTTTTAGTGGTGAAAAAATAATTTCAAAAATCGTTCGGGAAATGAGTTTACTCCCTGGGTACCTTCTTTGTATACTTTTGACTGTACGGCCGAGTCCGGGATTTACGGGAAATCGCGGGTTTTCGTTTGCCGGCGATTAAACTTCTTTTATTCAGAGTCTCATCAAAAATGAAAAAAATTTTTGTAAACTACAAGTCTCATGCGTTTTAGTGGTGAAAAAATGATTTAAAAAATCGTTCGGGAAATGAGTTTACTCCCTGGGTACTTTCTTTGTATACTTTTGATTATACGGGCCGAGTCCGGGATTTACAGGAAATCGCGGGTTTTCGTTTGCCGGCGATTAAACTTCTTTTATTCAGCGTCTCATCAAAAATGAAAACATTTTTGAAAACTACAAGTCTCTTGCGTTTTAGTGGTGAAAAGATAATTTCAAAAATCGTTTTGGAAATAAGTTTACTCACAGGGTACTTTCTTTGTATACATTCGACTATACGGGCCCAGCCCGGGATATACAGGAAATCGCGGGTTTTCGTTTGCCGGCGATTAAACTTCTTTTATTCAGCGTCTCTTCAAAAATGAAAACATTTTTGAAAACTACAAGTCTCTTGCGTTTTAGTGGTGAAAAGATAATTTAAAAAATCGTTTTGAAAATAAGTTTACTCACAGGGTACTTTCTTTGTATACATTCGACTATACGGGCCCAGCCCGGGATATACAGGAA
>NW_026633893.1:0-7500 GCF_029227915.1 Hydractinia symbiolongicarpus | reverse complement strand
AACCCTAACCCTAACCCTAACCCTAACCCTAACCCTAACCCTAACCCTAACCCTAACCCTAACCCTAACCCTAACCCTAACCCTAACCCTAACCCTAACCCTAACCCTAACCCTAACCCTAACCCTAACCCTAACCCTAACCCTAACCCTAACCCTAACCCTAACCCTAACCCTAACCCTAACCCTAACCCTAACCCTAACCCTAACCCTAACCCTAACCCTAACCCTAACCCTAACCCTAACCCTAACCCTAACCCTAACCCTAACCCTAACCCTAACCCTAACCCTAACCCTAACCCTAACCCTAACCCTAACCCTAACCCTAACCCTAACCCTAACCCTAACCCTAACCCTAACCCTAACCCTAACCCTAACCCTAACCCTAACCCTAACCCTAACCCTAACCCTAACCCTAACCCTAACCCTAACCCTAACCCTAACCCTAACCCTAACCCTAACCCTAACCCTAACCCTAACCCTAACCCTAACCCTAACCCTAACCCTAACCCTAACCCTAACCCTAACCCTAACCCTAACCCTAACCCTAACCCTAACCCTAACCCTAACCCTAACCCTAACCCTAACCCTAACCCTAACCCTAACCCTAACCCTAACCCTAACCCTAACCCTAACCCTAACCCTAACCCTAACCCTAACCCTAACCCTAACCCTAACCCTAACCCTAACCCTAACCCTAACCCTAACCCTAACCCTAACCCTAACCCTAACCCTAACCCTAACCCTAACCCTAACCCTAACCCTAACCCTAACCCTAACCCTAACCCTAACCCTAACCCTAACCCTAACCCTAACCCTAACCCTAACCCTAACCCTAACCCTAACCCTAACCCTAACCCTAACCCTAACCCTAACCCTAACCCTAACCCTAACCCTAACCCTAACCCTAACCCTAACCCTAACCCTAACCCTAACCCTAACCCTAACCCTAACCCTAACCCTAACCCTAACCCTAACCCTAACCCTAACCCTAACCCTAACCCTAACCCTAACCCTAACCCTAACCCTAACCCTAACCCTAACCCTAACCCTAACCCTAACCCTAACCCTAACCCTAACCCTAACCCTAACCCTAACCCTAACCCTAACCCTAACCCTAACCCTAACCCTAACCCTAACCCTAACCCTAACCCTAACCCTAACCCTAACCCTAACCCTAACCCTAACCCTAACCCTAACCCTAACCCTAACCCTAACCCTAACCCTAACCCTAACCCTAACCCTAACCCTAACCCTAACCCTAACCCTAACCCTAACCCTAACCCTAACCCTAACCCTAACCCTAACCCTAACCCTAACCCTAACCCTAACCCTAACCCTAACCCTAACCCTAACCCTAACCCTAACCCTAACCCTAACCCTAACCCTAACCCTAACCCTAACCCTAACCCTAACCCTAACCCTAACCCTAACCCTAACCCTAACCCTAACCCTAACCCTAACCCTAACCCTAACCCTAACCCTAACCCTAACCCTAACCCTAACCCTAACCCTAACCCTAACCCTAACCCTAACCCTAACCCTAACCCTAACCCTAACCCTAACCCTAACCCTAACCCTAACCCTAACCCTAACCCTAACCCTAACCCTAACCCTAACCCTAACCCTAACCCTAACCCTAACCCTAACCCTAACCCTAACCCTAACCCTAACCCTAACCCTAACCCTAACCCTAACCCTAACCCTAACCCTAACCCTAACCCTAACCCTAACCCTAACCCTAACCCTAACCCTAACCCTAACCCTAACCCTAACCCTAACCCTAACCCTAACCCTAACCCTAACCCTAACCCTAACCCTAACCCTAACCCTAACCCTAACCCTAACCCTAACCCTAACCCTAACCCTAACCCTAACCCTAACCCTAACCCTAACCCTAACCCTAACCCTAACCCTAACCCTAACCCTAACCCTAACCCTAACCCTAACCCTAACCCTAACCCTAACCCTAACCCTAACCCTAACCCTAACCCTAACCCTAACCCTAACCCTAACCCTAACCCTAACCCTAACCCTAACCCTAACCCTAACCCTAACCCTAACCCTAACCCTAACCCTAACCCTAACCCTAACCCTAACCCTAACCCTAACCCTAACCCTAACCCTAACCCTAACCCTAACCCTAACCCTAACCCTAACCCTAACCCTAACCCTAACCCTAACCCTAACCCTAACCCTAACCCTAACCCTAACCCTAACCCTAACCCTAACCCTAACCCTAACCCTAACCCTAACCCTAACCCTAACCCTAACCCTAACCCTAACCCTAACCCTAACCCTAACCCTAACCCTAACCCTAACCCTAACCCTAACCCTAACCCTAACCCTAACCCTAACCCTAACCCTAACCCTAACCCTAACCCTAACCCTAACCCTAACCCTAACCCTAACCCTAACCCTAACCCTAACCCTAACCCTAACCCTAACCCTAACCCTAACCCTAACCCTAACCCTAACCCTAACCCTAACCCTAACCCTAACCCTAACCCTAACCCTAACCCTAACCCTAACCCTAACCCTAACCCTAACCCTAACCCTAACCCTAACCCTAACCCTAACCCTAACCCTAACCCTAACCCTAACCCTAACCCTAACCCTAACCCTAACCCTAACCCTAACCCTAACCCTAACCCTAACCCTAACCCTAACCCTAACCCTAACCCTAACCCTAACCCTAACCCTAACCCTAACCCTAACCCTAACCCTAACCCTAACCCTAACCCTAACCCTAACCCTAACCCTAACCCTAACCCTAACCCTAACCCTAACCCTAACCCTAACCCTAACCCTAACCCTAACCCTAACCCTAACCCTAACCCTAACCCTAACCCTAACCCTAACCCTAACCCTAACCCTAACCCTAACCCTAACCCTAACCCTAACCCTAACCCTAACCCTAACCCTAACCCTAACCCTAACCCTAACCCTAACCCTAACCCTAACCCTAACCCTAACCCTAACCCTAACCCTAACCCTAACCCTAACCCTAACCCTAACCCTAACCCTAACCCTAACCCTAACCCTAACCCTAACCCTAACCCTAACCCTAACCCTAACCCTAACCCTAACCCTAACCCTAACCCTAACCCTAACCCTAACCCTAACCCTAACCCTAACCCTAACCCTAACCCTAACCCTAACCCTAACCCTAACCCTAACCCTAACCCTAACCCTAACCCTAACCCTAACCCTAACCCTAACCCTAACCCTAACCCTAACCCTAACCCTAACCCTAACCCTAACCCTAACCCTAACCCTAACCCTAACCCTAACCCTAACCCTAACCCTAACCCTAACCCTAACCCTAACCCTAACCCTAACCCTAACCCTAACCCTAACCCTAACCCTAACCCTAACCCTAACCCTAACCCTAACCCTAACCCTAACCCTAACCCTAACCCTAACCCTAACCCTAACCCTAACCCTAACCCTAACCCTAACCCTAACCCTAACCCTAACCCTAACCCTAACCCTAACCCTAACCCTAACCCTAACCCTAACCCTAACCCTAACCCTAACCCTAACCCTAACCCTAACCCTAACCCTAACCCTAACCCTAACCCTAACCCTAACCCTAACCCTAACCCTAACCCTAACCCTAACCCTAACCCTAACCCTAACCCTAACCCTAACCCTAACCCTAACCCTAACCCTAACCCTAACCCTAACCCTAACCCTAACCCTAACCCTAACCCTAACCCTAACCCTAACCCTAACCCTAACCCTAACCCTAACCCTAACCCTAACCCTAACCCTAACCCTAACCCTAACCCTAACCCTAACCCTAACCCTAACCCTAACCCTAACCCTAACCCTAACCCTAACCCTAACCCTAACCCTAACCCTAACCCTAACCCTAACCCTAACCCTAACCCTAACCCTAACCCTAACCCTAACCCTAACCCTAACCCTAACCCTAACCCTAACCCTAACCCTAACCCTAACCCTAACCCTAACCCTAACCCTAACCCTAACCCTAACCCTAACCCTAACCCTAACCCTAACCCTAACCCTAACCCTAACCCTAACCCTAACCCTAACCCTAACCCTAACCCTAACCCTAACCCTAACCCTAACCCTAACCCTAACCCTAACCCTAACCCTAACCCTAACCCTAACCCTAACCCTAACCCTAACCCTAACCCTAACCCTAACCCTAACCCTAACCCTAACCCTAACCCTAACCCTAACCCTAACCCTAACCCTAACCCTAACCCTAACCCTAACCCTAACCCTAACCCTAACCCTAACCCTAACCCTAACCCTAACCCTAACCCTAACCCTAACCCTAACCCTAACCCTAACCCTAACCCTAACCCTAACCCTAACCCTAACCCTAACCCTAACCCTAACCCTAACCCTAACCCTAACCCTAACCCTAACCCTAACCCTAACCCTAACCCTAACCCTAACCCTAACCCTAACCCTAACCCTAACCCTAACCCTAACCCTAACCCTAACCCTAACCCTAACCCTAACCCTAACCCTAACCCTAACCCTAACCCTAACCCTAACCCTAACCCTAACCCTAACCCTAACCCTAACCCTAACCCTAACCCTAACCCTAACCCTAACCCTAACCCTAACCCTAACCCTAACCCTAACCCTAACCCTAACCCTAACCCTAACCCTAACCCTAACCCTAACCCTAACCCTAACCCTAACCCTAACCCTAACCCTAACCCTAACCCTAACCCTAACCCTAACCCTAACCCTAACCCTAACCCTAACCCTAACCCTAACCCTAACCCTAACCCTAACCCTAACCCTAACCCTAACCCTAACCCTAACCCTAACCCTAACCCTAACCCTAACCCTAACCCTAACCCTAACCCTAACCCTAACCCTAACCCTAACCCTAACCCTAACCCTAACCCTAACCCTAACCCTAACCCTAACCCTAACCCTAACCCTAACCCTAACCCTAACCCTAACCCTAACCCTAACCCTAACCCTAACCCTAACCCTAACCCTAACCCTAACCCTAACCCTAACCCTAACCCTAACCCTAACCCTAACCCTAACCCTAACCCTAACCCTAACCCTAACCCTAACCCTAACCCTAACCCTAACCCTAACCCTAACCCTAACCCTAACCCTAACCCTAACCCTAACCCTAACCCTAACCCTAACCCTAACCCTAACCCTAACCCTAACCCTAACCCTAACCCTAACCCTAACCCTAACCCTAACCCTTGTAGTTTTCCTAACCCTAACCCTAACCCTAACCCTAACCCTAACCCTAACCCTAACGAAAACCTGCGATTTCCCGTAAATCCCGGGTTTGGCCCGTATAGTCGAATGTATACAAAGAAAGTACCCTGCGAGTAAACTCATTTCCAAAACGATTTTTTAAAGTATCTTTTCACCACTAAAACGCATGAGACTTGTAGTTTTCAAAAATGTTTTCATTTTTGATGAGACGCTGATTAAAAGAAGTTTAATCGCCGGCAAACGAAAACCCGTCATTTCCCGTAAACCCCGAACTCGGCCCGTATAGTCAAAAGTATAAAAAGAAAGTACCCAGGGAGTAAACTGATTTCGCAAACGATTTTTTATATTATTTTTTCACCACTAAAACGCATGAGACTTGTAGTTTTCAAAAATGTTTTCATTTTTGATGAGACGCTTAATGAAAGTGGTTTAATCGCCGGCAAACGAAAACCCGCGATTTCCCGTAAATCCCGGGTTTGGCCCGTATAGTCGAATGTATACAAAGAAAGAACCCTGTGAGTAAACTCATTTCCAAAACGATTTTTTAAAGGATCTTTTCACCACTAAAACGCATGAGACTTGTAGTTTTCAAAAATGTTTTCATTTTTGATGAGACGCTGATTAAAAGAAGTTTAATCGCCGGCAAACGAAAACCTGCCATTTCCCGTAAACCCCGAACTCGGCCGTATAGTCAAAAGTATAAAAAGAAAGTACCCAGGGAGTAAACTGATTTCGCAAACGATTTTTTATATTATTTTTTCACCACTAAAACGCATGAGACTTGTAGTTTTCAGAAATGTTTTCATTTTTGATGAGACGCTGATTAAAAGAAGTTTAATCGCCGGCAAACGAAAACCTGCCATTTCCCGTAAACCCCGAACTCGGCCGTATAGTCAAAAGTATAAAAAGAAAGTACCCAGGGAGTAAACTGATTTCGCAAACGATTTTTTATATTATTTTTTCACCACTAAAACGCATGAGACTTGTAGTTTTCAGAAATGTTTTCATTTTTGATGAGACGCTGATTAAAAGAGGTTTAATCGCCGGCAAACGAAAACCCGCCATTTCCCGTAAACCCCGAACTCGGCCCGTATAGTCAAAAGTATACAAAGAAAGTACCCAGGGAGTAAACTGATTTCCCAAACGATTTTTTATATTATTTTTTCACCACTAATACGCATGAGCCTTGTAGTTTTCAAAAATGTTTTCATTTTTGATGGGACGCTGAATAAAAGAAGTTTAATCGCCTGCACACGAAAACCCGCGATTTCCCGTAAATCCCGGACTGGGCCCGTATAGTCAAAAGTATACAAATGAAGTACCCAGGGAGTAAACTCATTTCCCGAACGATTTTGTAAATTATTTTTTCACCACTAAAACGCATAAGACTTGTAGTTTTCAAAAGTGTTTTCATTTTTGATGAGACGCTGAATAAAAGAAGTTTAATCGCTGGCAAACGAAAACCCGCGATTTCCCGTAAATCCCGGGCTTGGCCCGTATAGTCAAAAGTATACAAAGAAAGTACCCTGTGAGTAAACTCATTTCCAGAACGATTTTTTAAATTATTTTTTCACCACTAAAACGTATAAGACTTGTAGTTTTCAGAAATGTTTTTATTTTTGATGAGACGCTTAATGAAAGTGGTTTAATCGCCGGCAAACGAAAACCTGCGATTTCCCGTAAATCCCGGGTTTGGCCCGTATAGTCGAATGTATACAAAGAAAGTACCCTGCGAGTAAACTCATTTCCAAAACGATTTTTTAAAGTATCTTTTCACCACTAAAACGCATGAGACTTGTAGTTTTCAAAAATGTTTTCATTTTTGATGAGACGCTGATTAAAAGAAGTTTAATCGCCGGCAAACGAAAACCCGTCATTTCCCGTAAACCCCGAACTCGGCCCGTATAGTCAAAAGTATAAAAAGAAAGTACCCAGGGAGTAAACTGATTTCGCAAACGATTTTTTATATTATTTTTTCACCACTAAAACGCATGAGACTTTTAGTTTTCAAAAATGTTTTCATTTTTGATGAGACGCTTAATGAAAGTGGTTTAATCGCCGGCAAACGAAAACCCGCGATTTCCCGTAAATCTCGGGTTTGGCCCGTATAGTCGAATGTATACAAAGAAAGAACCCTGTGAGTAAACTCATTTCCAAAACGATTTTTTAAAGGATCTTTTCCCCACTAAAACGCATGAGACTTGTAGTTTTCAAAAATGTTTTCATTTCTGATGGGACGCTGAATGAAAGAAGTTTAATCGCCGGCAT
>NW_026633892.1:0-10947 GCF_029227915.1 Hydractinia symbiolongicarpus | reverse complement strand
AACCCTAACCCTAACCCTAACCCTAACCCTAACCCTAACCCTAACCCTAACCCTAACCCTAACCCTAACCCTAACCCTAACCCTAACCCTAACCCTAACCCTAACCCTAACCCTAACCCTAACCTCCTAACCCTAACCCTAACCCTAACCCTAACCCTAACCCTAACCCTAACCCTAACCCTAACCCTAACCCTAACCCTAACCCTAACCCTAACCCTAACCCTAACCCTAACCCTAACCCTAACCCTAACCCTAACCCTAACCCTAACCCTAACCCTAACCCTAACCCTAACCCTAACCCTAACCCTAACCCTAACCCTAACCCTAACCCTAACCCTAACCCTAACCCTAACCCTAACCCTAACCCTAACCCTAACCCTAACCCTAACCCTAACCCTAACCCTAACCCTAACCCTAACCCTAACCCTAACCCTAACCCTAACCCTAACCCTAACCCTAACCCTAACCCTAACCCTAACCCTAACCCTAACCCTAACCCTAACCCTAACCCTAACCCTAACCCTAACCCTAACCCTAACCCTAACCCTAACCCTAACCCTAACCCTAACCCTAACCCTAACCCTAACCCTAACCCTAACCCTAACCCTAACCCTAACCCTAACCCTAACCCTAACCCTAACCCTAACCCTAACCCTAACCCTAACCCTAACCCTAACCCTAACCCTAACCCTAACCCTAACCCTAACCCTAACCCTAACCCTAACCCTAACCCTAACCCTAACCCTAACCCTAACCCTAACCCTAACCCTAACCCTAACCCTAACCCTAACCCTAACCCTAACCCTAACCCTAACCCTAACCCTAACCCTAACCCTAACCCTAACCCTAACCCTAACCCTAACCCTAACCCTAACCCTAACCCTAACCCTAACCCTAACCCTAACCCTAACCCTAACCCTAACCCTAACCCTAACCCTAACCCTAACCCTAACCCTAACCCTAACCCTAACCCTAACCCTAACCCTAACCCTAACCCTAACCCTAACCCTAACCCTAACCCTAACCCTAACCCTAACCCTAACCCTAACCCTAACCCTAACCCTAACCCTAACCCTAACCCTAACCCTAACCCTAACCCTAACCCTAACCCTAACCCTAACCCTAACCCTAACCCTAACCCTAACCCTAACCCTAACCCTAACCCTAACCCTAACCCTAACCCTAACCCTAACCCTAACCCTAACCCTAACCCTAACCCTAACCCTAACCCTAACCCTAACCCTAACCCTAACCCTAACCCTAACCCTAACCCTAACCCTAACCCTAACCCTAACCCTAACCCTAACCCTAACCCTAACCCTAACCCTAACCCTAACCCTAACCCTAACCCTAACCCTAACCCTAACCCTAACCCTAACCCTAACCCTAACCCTAACCCTAACCCTAACCCTAACCCTAACCCTAACCCTAACCCTAACCCTAACCCTAACCCTAACCCTAACCCTAACCCTAACCCTAACCCTAACCCTAACCCTAACCCTAACCCTAACCCTAACCCTAACCCTAACCCTAACCCTAACCCTAACCCTAACCCTAACCCTAACCCTAACCCTAACCCTAACCCTAACCCTAACCCTAACCCTAACCCTAACCCTAACCCTAACCCTAACCCTAACCCTAACCCTAACCCTAACCCTAACCCTAACCCTAACCCTAACCCTAACCCTAACCCTAACCCTAACCCTAACCCTAACCCTAACCCTAACCCTAACCCTAACCCTAACCCTAACCCTAACCCTAACCCTAACCCTAACCCTAACCCTAACCCTAACCCTAACCCTAACCCTAACCCTAACCCTAACCCTAACCCTAACCCTAACCCTAACCCTAACCCTAACCCTAACCCTAACCCTAACCCTAACCCTAACCCTAACCCTAACCCTAACCCTAACCCTAACCCTAACCCTAACCCTAACCCTAACCCTAACCCTAACCCTAACCCTAACCCTAACCCTAACCCTAACCCTAACCCTAACCCTAACCCTAACCCTAACCCTAACCCTAACCCTAACCCTAACCCTAACCCTAACCCTAACCCTAACCCTAACCCTAACCCTAACCCTAACCCTAACCCTAACCCTAACCCTAACCCTAACCCTAACCCTAACCCTAACCCTAACCCTAACCCTAACCCTAACCCTAACCCTAACCCTAACCCTAACCCTAACCCTAACCCTAACCCTAACCCTAACCCTAACCCTAACCCTAACCCTAACCCTAACCCTAACCCTAACCCTAACCCTAACCCTAACCCTAACCCTAACCCTAACCCTAACCCTAACCCTAACCCTAACCCTAACCCTAACCCTAACCCTAACCCTAACCCTAACCCTAACCCTAACCCTAACCCTAACCCTAACCCTAACCCTAACCCTAACCCTAACCCTAACCCTAACCCTAACCCTAACCCTAACCCTAACCCTAACCCTAACCCTAACCCTAACCCTAACCCTAACCCTAACCCTAACCCTAACCCTAACCCTAACCCTAACCCTAACCCTAACCCTAACCCTAACCCTAACCCTAACCCTAACCCTAACCCTAACCCTAACCCTAACCCTAACCCTAACCCTAACCCTAACCCTAACCCTAACCCTAACCCTAACCCTAACCCTAACCCTAACCCTAACCCTAACCCTAACCCTAACCCTAACCCTAACCCTAACCCTAACCCTAACCCTAACCCTAACCCTAACCCTAACCCTAACCCTAACCCTAACCCTAACCCTAACCCTAACCCTAACCCTAACCCTAACCCTAACCCTAACCCTAACCCTAACCCTAACCCTAACCCTAACCCTAACCCTAACCCTAACCCTAACCCTAACCCTAACCCTAACCCTAACCCTAACCCTAACCCTAACCCTAACCCTAACCCTAACCCTAACCCTAACCCTAACCCTAACCCTAACCCTAACCCTAACCCTAACCCTAACCCTAACCCTAACCCTAACCCTAACCCTAACCCTAACCCTAACCCTAACCCTAACCCTAACCCTAACCCTAACCCTAACCCTAACCCTAACCCTAACCCTAACCCTAACCCTAACCCTAACCCTAACCCTAACCCTAACCCTAACCCTAACCCTAACCCTAACCCTAACCCTAACCCTAACCCTAACCCTAACCCTAACCCTAACCCTAACCCTAACCCTAACCCTAACCCTAACCCTAACCCTAACCCTAACCCTAACCCTAACCCTAACCCTAACCCTAACCCTAACCCTAACCCTAACCCTAACCCTAACCCTAACCCTAACCCTAACCCTAACCCTAACCCTAACCCTAACCCTAACCCTAACCCTAACCCTAACCCTAACCCTAACCCTAACCCTAACCCTAACCCTAACCCTAACCCTAACCCTAACCCTAACCCTAACCCTAACCCTAACCCTAACCCTAACCCTAACCCTAACCCTAACCCTAACCCTAACCCTAACCCTAACCCTAACCCTAACCCTAACCCTAACCCTAACCCTAACCCTAACCCTAACCCTAACCCTAACCCTAACCCTAACCCTAACCCTAACCCTAACCCTAACCCTAACCCTAACCCTAACCCTAACCCTAACCCTAACCCTAACCCTAACCCTAACCCTAACCCTAACCCTAACCCTAACCCTAACCCTAACCCTAACCCTAACCCTAACCCTAACCCTAACCCTAACCCTAACCCTAACCCTAACCCTAACCCTAACCCTAACCCTAACCCTAACCCTAACCCTAACCCTAACCCTAACCCTAACCCTAACCCTAACCCTAACCCTAACCCTAACCCTAACCCTAACCCTAACCCTAACCCTAACCCTAACCCTAACCCTAACCCTAACCCTAACCCTAACCCTAACCCTAACCCTAACCCTAACCCTAACCCTAACCCTAACCCTAACCCTAACCCTAACCCTAACCCTAACCCTAACCCTAACCCTAACCCTAACCCTAACCCTAACCCTAACCCTAACCCTAACCCTAACCCTAACCCTAACCCTAACCCTAACCCTAACCCTAACCCTAACCCTAACCCTAACCCTAACCCTAACCCTAACCCTAACCCTAACCCTAACCCTAACCCTAACCCTAACCCTAACCCTAACCCTAACCCTAACCCTAACCCTAACCCTAACCCTAACCCTAACCCTAACCCTAACCCTAACCCTAACCCTAACCCTAACCCTAACCCTAACCCTAACCCTAACCCTAACCCTAACCCTAACCCTAACCCTAACCCTAACCCTAACCCTAACCCTAACCCTAACCCTAACCCTAACCCTAACCCTAACCCTAACCCTAACCCTAACCCTAACCCTAACCCTAACCCTAACCCTAACCCTAACCCTAACCCTAACCCTAACCCTAACCCTAACCCTAACCCTAACCCTAACCCTAACCCTAACCCTAACCCTAACCCTAACCCTAACCCTAACCCTAACCCTAACCCTAACCCTAACCCTAACCCTAACCCTAACCCTAACCCTAACCCTAACCCTAACCCTAACCCTAACCCTAACCCTAACCCTAACCCTAACCCTAACCCTAACCCTAACCCTAACCCTAACCCTAACCCTAACCCTAACCCTAACCCTAACCCTAACCCTAACCCTAACCCTAACCCTAACCCTAACCCTAACCCTAACCCTAACCCTAACCCTAACCCTAACCCTAACCCTAACCCTAACCCTAACCCTAACCCTAACCCTAACCCTAACCCTAACCCTAACCCTAACCCTAACCCTAACCCTAACCCTAACCCTAACCCTAACCCTAACCCTAACCCTAACCCTAACCCTAACCCTAACCCTAACCCTAACCCTAACCCTAACCCTAACCCTAACCCTAACCCTAACCCTAACCCTAACCCTAACCCTAACCCTAACCCTAACCCTAACCCTAACCCTAACCCTAACCCTAACCCTAACCCTAACCCTAACCCTAACCCTAACCCTAACCCTAACCCTAACCCTAACCCTAACCCTAACCCTAACCCTAACCCTAACCCTAACCCTAACCCTAACCCTAACCCTAACCCTAACCCTAACCCTAACCCTAACCCTAACCCTAACCCTAACCCTAACCCTAACCCTAACCCTAACCCTAACCCTAACCCTAACCCTAACCCTAACCCTAACCCTAACCCTAACCCTAACCCTAACCCTAACCCTAACCCTAACCCTAACCCTAACCCTAACCCTAACCCTAACCCTAACCCTAACCCTAACCCTAACCCTAACCCTAACCCTAACCCTAACCCTAACCCTAACCCTAACCCTAACCCTAACCCTAACCCTAACCCTAACCCTAACCCTAACCCTAACCCTAACCCTAACCCTAACCCTAACCCTAACCCTAACCCTAACCCTAACCCTAACCCTAACCCTAACCCTAACCCTAACCCTAACCCTAACCCTAACCCTAACCCTAACCCTAACCCTAACCCTAACCCTAACCCTAACCCTAACCCTAACCCTAACCCTAACCCTAACCCTAACCCTAACCCTAACCCTAACCCTAACCCTAACCCTAACCCTAACCCTAACCCTAACCCTAACCCTAACCCTAACCCTAACCCTAACCCTAACCCTAACCCTAACCCTAACCCTAACCCTAACCCTAACCCTAACCCTAACCCTAACCCTAACCCTAACCCTAACCCTAACCCTAACCCTAACCCTAACCCTAACCCTAACCCTAACCCTAACCCTAACCCTAACCCTAACCCTAACCCTAACCCTAACCCTAACCCTAACCCTAACCCTAACCCTAACCCTAACCCTAACCCTAACCCTAACCCTAACCCTAACCCTAACCCTAACCCTAACCCTAACCCTAACCCTAACCCTAACCCTAACCCTAACCCTAACCCTAACCCTAACCCTAACCCTAACCCTAACCCTAACCCTAACCCTAACCCTAACCCTAACCCTAACCCTAACCCTAACCCTAACCCTAACCCTAACCCTAACCCTAACCCTAACCCTAACCCTAACCCTAACCCTAACCCTAACCCTAACCCTAACCCTAACCCTAACCCTAACCCTAACCCTAACCCTAACCCTAACCCTAACCCTAACCCTAACCCTAACCCTAACCCTAACCCTAACCCTAACCCTAACCCTAACCCTAACCCTAACCCTAACCCTAACCCTAACCCTAACCCTAACCCTAACCCTAACCCTAACCCTAACCCTAACCCTAACCCTAACCCTAACCCTAACCCTAACCCTAACCCTAACCCTAACCCTAACCCTAACCCTAACCCTAACCCTAACCCTAACCCTAACCCTAACCCTAACCCTAACCCTAACCCTAACCCTAACCCTAACCCTAACCCTAACCCTAACCCTAACCCTAACCCTAACCCTAACCCTAACCCTAACCCTAACCCTAACCCTAACCCTAACCCTAACCCTAACCCTAACCCTAACCCTAACCCTAACCCTAACCCTAACCCTAACCCTAACCCTAACCCTAACCCTAACCCTAACCCTAACCCTAACCCTAACCCTAACCCTAACCCTAACCCTAACCCTAACCCTAACCCTAACCCTAACCCTAACCCTAACCCTAACCCTAACCCTAACCCTAACCCTAACCCTAACCCTAACCCTAACCCTAACCCTAACCCTAACCCTAACCCTAACCCTAACCCTAACCCTAACCCTAACCCTAACCCTAACCCTAACCCTAACCCTAACCCTAACCCTAACCCTAACCCTAACCCTAACCCTAACCCTAACCCTAACCCTAACCCTAACCCTAACCCTAACCCTAACCCTAACCCTAACCCTAACCCTAACCCTAACCCTAACCCTAACCCTAACCCTAACCCTAACCCTAACCCTAACCCTAACCCTAACCCTAACCCTAACCCTAACCCTAACCCTAACCCTAACCCTAACCCTAACCCTAACCCTAACCCTAACCCTAACCCTAACCCTAACCCTAACCCTAACCCTAACCCTAACCCTAACCCTAACCCTAACCCTAACCCTAACCCTAACCCTAACCCTAACCCTAACCCTAACCCTAACCCTAACCCTAACCCTAACCCTAACCCTAACCCTAACCCTAACCCTAACCCTAACCCTAACCCTAACCCTAACCCTAACCCTAACCCTAACCCTAACCCTAACCCTAACCCTAACCCTAACCCTAACCCTAACCCTAACCCTAACCCTAACCCTAACCCTAACCCTAACCCTAACCCTAACCCTAACCCTAACCCTAACCCTAACCCTAACCCTAACCCTAACCCTAACCCTAACCCTAACCCTAACCCTAACCCTAACCCTAACCCTAACCCTAACCCTAACCCTAACCCTAACCCTAACCCTAACCCTAACCCTAACCCTAACCCTAACCCTAACCCTAACCCTAACCCTAACCCTAACCCTAACCCTAACCCTAACCCTAACCCTAACCCTAACCCTAACCCTAACCCTAACCCTAACCCTAACCCTAACCCTAACCCTAACCCTAACCCTAACCCTAACCCTAACCCTAACCCTAACCCTAACCCTAACCCTAACCCTAACCCTAACCCTAACCCTAACCCTAACCCTAACCCTAACCCTAACCCTAACCCTAACCCTAACCCTAACCCTAACCCTAACCCTAACCCTAACCCTAACCCTAACCCTAACCCTAACCCTAACCCTAACCCTAACCCTAACCCTAACCCTAACCCTAACCCTAACCCTAACCCTAACCCTAACCCTAACCCTAACCCTAACCCTAACCCTAACCCTAACCCTAACCCTAACCCTAACCCTAACCCTAACCCTAACCCTAACCCTAACCCTAACCCTAACCCTAACCCTAACCCTAACCCTAACCCTAACCCTAACCCTAACCCTAACCCTAACCCTAACCCTAACCCTAACCCTAACCCTAACCCTAACCCTAACCCTAACCCTAACCCTAACCCTAACCCTAACCCTAACCCTAACCCTAACCCTAACCCTAACCCTAACCCTAACCCTAACCCTAACCCTAACCCTAACCCTAACCCTAACCCTAACCCTAACCCTAACCCTAACCCTAACCCTAACCCTAACCCTAACCCTAACCCTAACCCTAACCCTAACCCTAACCCTAACCCTAACCCTAACCCTAACCCTAACCCTAACCCTAACCCTAACCCTAACCCTAACCCTAACCCTAACCCTAACCCTAACCCTAACCCTAACCCTAACCCTAACCCTAACCCTAACCCTAACCCTAACCCTAACCCTAACCCTAACCCTAACCCTAACCCTAACCCTAACCCTAACCCTAACCCTAACCCTAACCCTAACCCTAACCCTAACCCTAACCCTAACCCTAACCCTAACCCTAACCCTAACCCTAACCCTAACCCTAACCCTAACCCTAACCCTAACCCTAACCCTAACCCTAACCCTAACCCTAACCCTAACCCTAACCCTAACCCTAACCCTAACCCTAACCCTAACCCTAACCCTAACCCTAACCCTAACCCTAACCCTAACCCTAACCCTAACCCTAACCCTAACCCTAACCCTAACCCTAACCCTAACCCTAACCCTAACCCTAACCCTAACCCTAACCCTAACCCTAACCCTAACCCTAACCCTAACCCTAACCCTAACCCTAACCCTAACCCTAACCCTAACCCTAACCCTAACCCTAACCCTAACCCTAACCCTAACCCTAACCCTAACCCTAACCCTAACCCTAACCCTAACCCTAACCCTAACCCTAACCCTAACCCTAACCCTAACCCTAACCCTAACCCTAACCCTAACCCTAACCCTAACCCTAACCCTAACCCTAACCCTAACCCTAACCCTAACCCTAACCCTAACCCTAACCCTAACCCTAACCCTAACCCTAACCCTAACCCTAACCCTAACCCTAACCCTAACCCTAACCCTAACCCTAACCCTAACCCTAACCCTAACCCTAACCCTAACCCTAACCCTAACCCTAACCCTAACCCTAACCCTAACCCTAACCCTAACCCTAACCCTAACCCTAACCCTAACCCTAACCCTAACCCTAACCCTAACCCTAACCCTAACCCTAACCCTAACCCTAACCCTAACCCTAACCCTAACCCTAACCCTAACCCTAACCCTAACCCTAACCCTAACCCTAACCCTAACCCTAACCCTAACCCTAACCCTAACCCTAACCCTAACCCTAACCCTAACCCTAACCCTAACCCTAACCCTAACCCTAACCCTAACCCTAACCCTAACCCTAACCCTAACCCTAACCCTAACCCTAACCCTAACCCTAACCCTAACCCTAACCCTAACCCTAACCCTAACCCTAACCCTAACCCTAACCCTAACCCTAACCCTAACCCTAACCCTAACCCTAACCCTAACCCTAACCCTAACCCTAACCCTAACCCTAACCCTAACCCTAACCCTAACCCTAACCCTAACCCTAACCCTAACCCTAACCCTAACCCTAACCCTAACCCTAACCCTAACCCTAACCCTAACCCTAACCCTAACCCTAACCCTAACCCTAACCCTAACCCTAACCCTAACCCTAACCCTAACCCTAACCCTAACCCTAACCCTAACCCTAACCCTAACCCTAACCCTAACCCTAACCCTAACCCTAACCCTAACCCTAACCCTAACCCTAACCCTAACCCTAACCCTAACCCTAACCCTAACCCTAACCCTAACCCTAACCCTAACCCTAACCCTAACCCTAACCCTAACCCTAACCCTAACCCTAACCCTAACCCTAACCCTAACCCTAACCCTAACCCTAACCCCTAACCCTAACCCTAACCCTAACCCTAACCCTAACCCTAACCCTAACCCTAACCCTAACCCTAACCCTTCTTTTATTCCGCGTCTCATCAAAAATGAAAACATTTTTGAAAACTAAAAGTCCCATGCGTTTTAGTGGTGAAAAGATAATTTAAAAAATCGTTCGGGAAATGAGTTTACTCCCTGGGTACTTTATTTGTATACTTTTGACTATACGGGCCGAATCCGGGACTTACGGGAAATCGCGGGTTTTCGTTTGCCGGCGATTAAACTTCTTTTATTTCGCGTCTCATCAAAAATGAAAACATATTTGAAAACTACAAGTCTCATGCGTTTTAGTGGTGAAAAAATAATTTAAGAAATCGTTCGAGAAATGAGTTTACTCACAGGGTACTTTCTTTGTATACATTCGACTATAAGGGCCAAGCCGGGGATTTACGGGAAATCGCGGGTTTTCGTTTGCCGGCGATTAAACTTCTTTCATTAAGCATCTCATTAAAACTGAAAACATTCCTGAAAACTACAAGTCTCATGCGTTTTAGTGGTGAAAAAATCATTTAAAAAATCGTTCGGGAAATGAGTTCACTCCCTGTGTATTTTCTTTGTATACTTTTGACTATACGGGCCGAGACCGGGATTTACGGGAATTCGCGGGTTTTCGTTTCCCGGCGATTAAACTTCTTTTATTCAGCGTCTCATCACAAATGAAAGCATTTTTGAAAACTACATGTCTCATGCGTTTTAGTGGTGAAAAAATCATTTAAAAAATCGTTCGGGAAATGAGTTTACTCCCTGTGTATTTTCTTTGTATACTTTTGACTATACGGGCCGAGTCCGGGATTTACGGGAATTCGCGGGTTTTCGTTTGCCGGCGATTAAACTTCTTTTATTCAGCGTCTCATCAAAAATGAAAGCATTTTTGAAAACTACATGTCTCATGCGTTTTAGTGGTGAAAAGATAATTTAAAAAATCGTTCTGGAAATGAGTTTACTCCCTGGGTATTTTCTTTGTATACATTTGACTACACGGGCCGAGTCCGGGATTTACGGGAATTCGCGGGTTTTCGTTTGCCGGCGATTAAACTTCTTTTATTCCGCGTCTCATCAAAAATGAAAACATTTTTGAAAACTACAAGTCTCATACGTTTTAGTGGTGAAAAAATCATTTAAAAAA